>NC_091757.1:43921633-44221633 GCF_043380555.1 Nothobranchius furzeri
AAGGAAGCTACCCTCTTGTCCCCCGGGGTAAACCCCAACACACAGGCAGAGAGTCTCGGTGCTAACAAAAAGCCAACCCCAGCCCTCCGCCTCTCACCCGGAGCAACTCCAGCAAAGGAGAGTGTCCAACCCCTCTCCAGGTCTCGGGTTCCAGAGCCAATGCAATGTGTCGAGGTGAGTCCGACTATATCTAGCCGGTACCGCTCAACCTCTGCCACAAGCTCCGGCTCCTTCCCCGCCAGCGAGGTGACGTTCCATGTCCCAAAAACTAGTTTTCTTGTCCGGGGATTGGACCGCCAAGGCTCCCGCCTTGGTCTGCCACCCGATTCGCATTGCACCAGACCCTTCATGTTCCTCCTGCGGGTGGTGTGTCCACAGTTGGACGAGCCCATGTATCCGGTTCGGGCTGGGCCCGGCCGGGCCCCATGGGCGAAAGCCCGGCCACCAGGCGCTCGCTCACGGGTCCCAACCCCAGGCCTGGCTCCAGGGTGGGACCCCGGTAACCCTCCGGGCCGGGTACTCCGACTCTTTGTTTTAACCGCCATGAAAGATCCTTCGAACCGTTCTTTGTCTCACCCTTCACCTAAGACCAATTTGTCATGGGAGACCCTACTAGGGGCACTAAGTGCCCCAGACAACATAGCTCCTAGGATCATTAGGGCACTCAAACTCCTCCACCACGATAAGGTGACGGTTCAAGGAGGAGGACTTTAGCAAAATGTCTAAACAGCTTTAACCCTCTAAGGCTCAAAATAAGTTTTGATAAAAGGACGAACAACTTAGTCCTTCAGGGGTACTTCAGAGTTAAAAAAAATGCTCATGAAATACATGTGTGTGGAGTAATCAGGTAGGTAGGTTTTAACTTGCAATTCTGCAACGCCTGCCTCCAGAGGGTTAAAATGGTCTTCTTGTGTCCTCTAATTATGAAATGACACACAAGGGCATTCTACAGTTGATGTCACCGTGCAAGGACTTGTGGGTAAGGTCATACAAACAAATTTCATTCGACAATAGAAAATTTACATTTTCAGAGCGCTTGGGCATTGAGGTATAAACTGGAGGAAGTTGTGTTGATGGAGAAAGACATACTAGTCCACTATTTCTCGATAACTGGCTCAAATGTCACGGTCAAAGTAAAAACTAACTCCCGTTAGTAATGTTGATGTTCTAAACGCCGTTATTCCCTTCACCGCTCTTTCTTGAATACTATAAACATGAGGTCATTACTCACAGTGCTTGAGTAGAAGTTTCTCAAGGTACTTTTTTAACAGTGAGATTTTTTTTTGTCCCTACTTCTTACATGCCACCCACCTCTGGTCAAAAGCCTTTTTCGTGCACATTTGGGTGAGACGTTCAGGCGTTTCAAGCGTTAACTGTTATTTCATAATCCATTGTCGAATTGTGATCGGCAGAAGCTTTTCCTGTTTGTGTCTCTTTATTTTTTCACAGCAGCGGCCCAAAACGATCTCCTAACACACAGATTTTCTGCTTCCTGATCACGTGACGTGTGACGTACGCGGATGAAGATCGCCTTTAGAGCTGGGATGTTTGTTCTCACAGTGAGGGCTCGTTCCAACGCCCACACAGTAAAAAATGCAAATGATGACTTTAGTCGTCATTGGCAGTGAATGAATTAATGAATGTGAGTCTATGTTTTGACTTTTTCTAAGATATCCGTAAATTTAATCTGACTTTCACTCAGTTTCTGAAAAATGTATGTCAGTAATAAATAATAAATCATGTTTTGATTGATCAAAAATGTTGACTAGAAGCTACATACACCAGTTAACAAAGATGATTAAGGACCTCCTGCAAGATAAGCTGAATGAGTTTAAATTCTTTACACAAGTAAGGTCACAGCATTCAGACATCAATTCTGTTTGCTTCACAGCCAGACAGGACACAGGAAAAAATAAATCTTTACACAAATGTTTCTACATGTATATTTCCCGTTTTAGGTGCGAAACACCCAAAAATCTTTTTTTATGATTATTTTTGATTGTAATCTGTCACCCTGTGTTTTTCATGGCCGAACATGAAAGTAGTCTCCTACACCTATCTCCTGCACTAGCTTCTAATAGAAATAGACAGTGAAACTCTAGGATTTGAAAACCCTGACAGATCTACATCACACTGTCACTTAACATTCATGGACTCACCCATCTTGACTCGAGATGGGGAAGGCTGTTGTTGGTTTAGCGTCCAGGAAACAGCAGCGAACGTCTCGACTAGTAGAAGCTAACTGATAGCATTAGCAACCCCACCACACAGCAGAACTCTTTCAGGCTTGCTATTTATGTAGGTAGAAAAGTTCCACACCCTTTAAGTATGCATTCTTAGGTTTTCAATTATTTAATCAGATTAGGAAAAACTGTAAATACAAATGTTCCTTTTTCAGATCAACATGCATATAGAATTAGTCGAGTTTCAGCAAACTCTGTAATGTCTACCATGTGTTGAGCTGTTTTTTTATTTTATTTTATATCAGGTAGATGGGTTAGGGTTGGTATCGGGGGTGGGGGTGGAGGTGGAGTAGGGGAAACAGAAGGAAAGAACATCCAGAGTTAGGTTGAACAAGTTAGATCCCAACACCACCAGGGAATCTGACATCACAATCAGGTCTGTTTCAACTAAAGCTCTACCTGAGGCCTAAGCCTTCAGACGGAGTCCTGCTCCTTATTCATAGAGCTTTATCGGGATTTTCTAAACCCCTCTGTGATATTATTTACAAAAGATGCTGGAAAAATTTTAGTTTTTCACTCTAACTGTTCAGACTGAGACTGCTGACTCTTCAATATGACTCTAACGTTCCTAATTTAATCTAATCAACCAAATTAAACAGCAATGTAACTCGTGGTTTAAGGGGTTTTGTAATTGATGGTGTAGTAAACATATACTCCTGGTAAACCATTTTGCATCTGTAGAAAAAGCAACAAACTAAATATGTGGGTAGCAAAATAAATAAAATAAACATGTTTTAGAGCCTTTTTAGTGTGCAGCTCTGAGTCACTCTCTGTAGTCAGACTAAGCTGACTAAGGATTTACTAGTTAAACTTCCTCATTAAAGTAAGAAGTACATGTATTGCTTTAAAATCAACCCTCATGTAAGAAATTCCCCTCATCTTACCTTGGTGGTGCGTCCCACTCCATAAACACAAATCACACGCAGAAAGTGTCGTCACGCTGAAATACATCATTTTGGAAGCTGATGTCAGAGCTTACAAAAAATTTTATGTTCCTGTTTCATGATTTAAAATAAGACCTGACCGTCTTACAGGCTGCTTGTGAGTCACTGACTTCACATTAGTTTTATAGACTTACTTATGACTAGCTTCCTGTAAAAGCTGCTAATGTCACCTCTCACTCCTTCCACTGCTGCTAAGCAACAATCCTTTTGACTCTTTCCCACTTGTCTTGTTTGTTTATTTATATTTATTTAGACTATTAATTTTATTTCATTTCTTGAAGAACTGATGGCAAAACCACTCAAAGTTTGTGTTATTGTTTCATAAATATAATATTAGACCGATGATGTGCTGACATGTGTGCTTTCTATTACAGCTCGTTTTTAAAGATTCAACATTCAAAAGGTACAATTGTTACCAGCTCAGTTATACAAGTACAACCTGCAGTGAAATGCAACGCTGCGCCGCCCTCTTTGTGACCCATTTTTTCTGCAATACACAGATCACAAAGATATCCTAAGAGGATGATTATGTTTAGGACTAAACCTCACATGTTTACAGCGGCTGCCACCACCACTGATTTGGAAAGAAGAAAGGAAGTAAATGAGCAAGGATGGATGGGAACCAGACTGTGAAGAAAGTGAAAGGAAATGGGCATGAATAGTGTTTCAACAGCGCTGCTAGATCCAATATGCATACAGCTGCATTTGGAGACCATGCTGCTGGAGCGCTTCGGGCTATGAGCGGAACCTTCTTGGATGAGATTACAGGACAAATCTCTGGATTTGGGGTGTGCTTTGTCACTCACGTTTACGTTAGGAAAACTTCCCCTTTCCTGTCAGAAAACACAAATCCTGAACTTTCTGCTGAGGCAGCTATTTATCAGCCCTAAGCTGGCTAGGGATGCACCCAGAATAAATGTTTGTGGAAAGAGATCATTTCAATTTGTTGTATTTTTGAGAGGAGACAAACACACACTGTGTGGATATTTTTATAACATTGCTGAATGCAGGATATATTGTGAAGAAATACACTCCTCAATGTCTAATGGCTTTATTGACAAGGATGAAGGAGCCCTGCGGCGACATACAAAGCTGAGTGAGCAGAAGCTAAGGGCAGCGTGAAGCAGCAGCATGGGCTGAAGGCCAAAGCTAAGCAATGCGATAAAATAGGTAAACAAATGCAGCGCAGCTTAGCATGCATACTGACAATGTGACCATTGCATTAGCTTAACAAGCAGGTGAAGACTTACAGATATGAGTCGAACAGTAGCATGGATGGACAGCAGTGTGATGGTTGAGCAGCAGCAATACAAATGAGAAGCGGCAGTATGCACAGTCAGGGATAGTCACATGTACGTGACTTCAGGCACGTCCCTGAACACACCTTTTTCCCTCGAGGTTTGATCACAGCACACCCTAATGGCTAGTGGTGACCTCTATTGTAACATATCCAAAGGTTTCCATTAAATCCACATGTTCCCTGTGTTCAGAGGGTGACATCACTGGGAAACAGCAGCAGCTGTGCACTGTCCTATAACACACTCAATGGGATCATTTCAGGTTTGGGGGGAGCCGCCTTCCTGTCTGAACCGGCGCTTTGGAAACGGGGGGTGGTCCTCCACCATTCATTACTCTCCCCAATGCTGGGTCACCCTAAACGCTGTTTAAAGCATGTTTACATGTAGCATGTGAGGACATGGGAGGTTTATGTGTGTCCTTAAATGTGGAAGACATTTATGGGCTAAGGCTCAGAAAAATCCCACGATGATTCCCAAACAATGAGTCATTTGGGAGGATCCCTCTGGGATATCCTGCTCAATAACGGATCTGTCTCTGAACATTAACACTTCAGAACAGTTTATAAACTGTTACATTATCTTATCTGGTGCAAAGTTTCTACAAATCGTCGACCTCAAACCATTGCTGTCAACCCTGGAAAGTGATCACAGTCTTTTGAATGTTAAACACACCCACTTGTGTGTTTGGGAACCATTTCTTATGACAGGAACTTTTATTTTGCTAATCCTGAGCTAAATATCATTCTGATGGGTTTGCAAAACAATTTTTGCTTTTGTTTCTAGATTTTTTTTCTATAATTTTGTTTGACATTTCACTGATTAAAGATGCACAGCATGTGGGGCAGCTTGCCCTGTGTGGGAATGACAATCAACATGTGGCTTGGAGTGGGTGAGAGTAAGTGAGAGAGTGTTGGATGATTACTCAAGCAATGCAGGGGGATTAATAGGGTTTACAACCCTTGCTCCATCCAAGGATTATTCCCCGTCAAACAGAGTTCTGTTCAGCAGGATTGAGAAGAGGATGGAACAAATTCATTATCTTACCATTTCTTTGCTCTTTTCACTCAGCAGACCAGTCAGACAAAGGCTCCTCTGTGAGACGAGATGGTGTGTTGCAGGAGTTTGGGGGTTGGGTGAGGAGCTGGGTTTGGACTTGTTCATGGTACTGCTGAACTTACCATTTATCAGTGACACATTTTGAGTAATTAGGCAGAAATAGTAACACTTTATAGCTATTTTTGGAACTTGTTCAAAAGTGAACGTAATTCAATTGCTACATGAATAAATGCAACAGTTTCAATGAATATTGTTTGCTAGACAAATCTGCTAAAATAGTCCAAATATACTTATGATAATAAATAAACATTTTCCCCATAAATAAACTAGGTCTCTTCAAGAGCTGCATGGAGATTATGTGACTTTCTAAAGAAAAGAAAATGAGACGGAAACAATCCCTTTAGTCTCATCTTAACCTTCCAGTTGAATGAAATTATGTTTCTCATGATGCCTGTTAATAAGAAAGATTACAGAATATGTTGGAACTAGACATTCTGTCAAGTGCCAACACATTCACGAACGAATCAAATCTTTTGAATGGCTCTTCAAAGTGAACGAGCCCATTTCTTGGAGAGAACCATCTTCCTGTACTCATCCCCACCACACTCACGAACATTATGCTAAACACCCCTCCCCACCCAGTGGCGAAATAGACCCACCCCCCACTGAAATCGCTCCACTTTGTTGAAAAGAGTGAGTCTTTTGAACGGCTCTTTGAGGTAAACAGCTCTCGAGTGAACAGTTCCCTTTAGAGTCATAAGTCCCAACACCAATTCTGAACTCAGCTCTATGGTTTAATCATTTTATTTGATGGATTTTTGAACAGTTATTTTTTACAGTATAGACACTTTCTTTCTTTCAGATTTTTTTCTGCATTAATAACTTCTGACTAATTAAAATATTAGTCAAAAGTTGCCAAATGACCCCCACAACGTCAGCAGTTTAATCTGAAACGGCATGTTCTTAAAATATATATATTTGATAAAATACAAAGTTTTTGTTTTTGAAACGACAAAAGTTGGTGACTTGTGCTTTCTGGCACTTACGAAAACTTCTGATGAGTTTTAAATATCCTTTGAGGTCCACTGATGGAGCGGTTTCATCTGAATTAGCTTGGCTGACTGAAAAGGTTTTAATCTGCAAACTGTTCCTGGTCTTTGGTAAACACAAACTAGAAAGAGTACTGAAGTTATTTGTACGTTCCCATGTAATTAGTCCAGCACTGGTGGACTGAATCTTTAATGCTAGACACTCATACCCCCTCATACTCCAGTGTAAAATGTTTGGTGTGATGTTCTGACCAGCTTGGGAGATATCTGCGTTGTTTATCCTTAATCAAAGATCTAAATGCACACGGGTTCTGTCTCATTATTACAAAACATAAACATTACTAAAATCAAACTAATGATTATTTAGCTCTTTTAATTATTTCATGGTACAGTTTGTTTGCTGCAGCTAGAGTTGGAACACCATCTGTTTCCAATCTGTAAACTGATGGTAAAAATCTCCCTTCTTGTCAAACTGGAAGCAGTTAGGTTTTTCTGAAGCCCGTGATGCACTAGTTTACTCGTTCTCAAAAAGAAGCATGATTGTGTTTCTTACTTATGGGCCAAATATAATCATCATGGTGGAAATTTAATCTGAAATCTTTTAATCCAGATGCCAGGTGGCGGAGGGACCCCGCCCACGTCCTTGGCTGAAGCTTCATCGGGGACTCTGATGTCTGTGTGAGTTGTGTGTTATTTAATGGCTCATTAAATCAATCAGGAATAAAGGGAGCATGTGGCTTTATACAAGCTTCTAAGTTAACCGTTGAATTGTTACGGGTGCAATAATATGAATCCACCCAGAGTATCTCCATACACTGCCACGCCTCAGGTCTCAATAGTCATTTGATGATCTGTTTGCTTTAAACCACATTTGTGTTTCACACATGTTCATAGATAAACACGATTCTCATCTATGTTGCTTCAGTTCCAAATGGAAATATTTTAGTCATTCTGAATCACTCCTAGTGAAAGTCAGTGGGGGAAGCTGTAACGACCCCCATAGGTCATGCTACTGCACTTACCAGTGTTGCACATTTAATTCAATGCAGATTGGTTTCCCATAAGCGATCTCCACTGAGAACAGTCATTTCTCAGCACAACTGTAAATTTTCTTTCCATGCCACTGTGAGCTATTAATGCATCCCAGAAAGCTGCGGGTCTCTGGACAACATACAATATTTACATGCAGGTTTCCATGGATTCCTTGTGTTTTTCTCCATGCATCAATGTGAAGTGTAGTTCTGTAAATGATGTATTCTTTATTGCCATAAACTAAATAATGATTTTATTATTTTTTTATGTTTATATGTTAGTTATAAAATGTTGCTTACCTAGCCTGGCAAGCCAGACTAAATAAATATATTGTTTATAGTTAGTATATATTATTGATTGCTCTCGGTCGTGGGGCGGCCTCTACCGTTGTCTTTCAAACAATCTCCGCATGCAAGTAGACAATTAACAACGTGACGTACTCACCGCAACGGTTGTCGTAAACGAGGCGGTCCGCTGTTGAAGAAGACAAAAGTAAATCCATTTTTCAAAAAAAAAACTTAAATGCATCTATCTGCTCGTGATTCTAAATAAAATTCCAAATTGTCCAAAATCAACGTAAAAGCCGTTTCAAATGAGCTGTCGCCATCTTGTTCCACTCTGTTGCATCATCCCGCCCACCAAACCATGGACGTAATTTTCACTTTAGAAGTGGGGGGGGGACTTGGGGGGGGGGGGGGGGGGGGTCTTTACAGTATGCTCTAATGGGAAACAGGCTTCAACACAAACAGTTGTTTTCCGCTTGGTCCTAGAGCTCAACTAGTGTCAATTTAATATAGCGTGATATTGTTTTTGGATGGTAAAAAGTGCAGGGGTCAAAACTTGACTTTGGATTTGTTGTTTTCATCTTTAGACCAAAAGGTGTTGAGGTGTTACACCTGTCACTTTCAATGTTTTTTAATTTGCTATTGATAGTGATGGATAATTGTAGAAAACAAAATAAAAATGGGCATCTAAATTGTTCCGTCTATCACTATTCTGGTTTGTCTCAGAGAAAATCAGCTTGGAGTTACAATGTCCACCAGTGCCATGAGAACATCCTTGCTTGTGACATCACAGTTGTGTAACTTTTCCAGATTACTGCCACATAGCATAAGTACAGCTAACAACTTTCATTTTTAATTTTTACTTTTTCGAATATTCCCTCTGTTAGTTGTTCCCCATGTTATCTCTAGTATTAGCTCATCTTACAGTAGGGTCAAACCATTCCTGCTGCAGCTTCCAATCGTTTAAAATTCAGACCACACTTGTTCTGTGAGGTGTGACTCACAAACAATGTGCATACTGCTTAATCCTGCAATTTCTGGTGGGTGTTCAGCATCAGTGTTCTCTGTTTTACTGAGTGCCGATAACTTGCATAACTGATTGTTGAAACGCTTGCAAAATCTCAGCTTATGCATTTTTGGATTTATTTCGTTTAATCCATGGGTTGCAGAGCAGGGGCCTCTGGGGTAGGCGGCACAACTCTGACCTCAGGAGACTGCTGGTGATGGCGGCGACGTCGACCTCGGGTGTGGCTCTTAGGAGGTGCGGAAATGACACCGGCAACGCCAACTGGATCTGGTGAAGGTTTGGTGGTTCGGCCCATCGGAGAAACAGAGATGGCGCCGATTTCAGTCGAGGAGGAGGGGTAACAGCCCACCGGAGAAGATGCGGTGGCGCTGTCATGACCAGATGAGGGTGTGATGGTTGAGCCCATCCGAAATGCTGAGTCGGCACCAACGTGGACAGGGCAAAATGAGATGACTCCGGTTCTGACGGTCTGAGACGGGGAGGTGGCGCTGTCAGGACCAGGCGGAGATGTGGAGGTGTGGTGCTTCTTAGATGCAGAGAAGGCAGCTCTTACAACAGCGCTTGCTGACAGATTAAAATGACACATGAAGGAAGACACAGACGCAGACCATTACAATCAGCTCTGAGAAGCCTTGATCACAATTTGCAGATCAAGTTTATTTTTCACGGAGCTCAGCCGCAGATTCCTCTTCCAGTCGGCATTCTAGGAATCAAAACAAGGAATCGAAATAAAAAACTTGTAACGATTCTGGGAAAAATGAACAGTTGGAACCGGTTCCAATCGATGCTCGATGCCCAACCCTAGGTAAAAGAGATGTGCGGTGTTAGCTAAAATGAAATGGGTTTTCCTTTTGTACTGAGGTGCACCCTGCATATATTGGTACTGGAAATTAAAAGTTAGATCATGTTGGTATATTTGTTAAAAAGCTGACATCAGAGATCCCTAATGTAAGCACATTGATTGTGACATCAGCATAAAAATATGATTTTGGGTTTACCATATTAATTAAATTTTATTCTACACTTGTTTGAGAGGAATGCTGAGTGGCTTCTGTGACTCTGTGCCCAAGCCAGTACAAATGAACAACATGCACTGACAACCACAAGCCGAGCTCTCCTCTGCTGCTGTGGTCACCCTTAAGTCATTGCACACAGATGGCACAGCAAACAGCTACAGAAGCTGAGTGTGCGACCACCATGCAGAACTATTAGGATCTGTTGACAGAATTATTCCATTGCAAAACACAAAATGAGAAACACAATTGTCCCTCCTGTCCTAACTTCATACTCAGGATTCGACTCGAAACACCAGCTGTGTGGCGTCAACGCTGCTCTGCTCGTGTATAGATCTACTCTGCACATTTGCTTTCTCATCCCACCCAGATCTTTTAAGGCCTCATTCAGATGCTCCATTGTTTCATCACCAGGAGCAACGCTTTATCCCCACATCATCTTCTGAAATCTTTCCAATCACGTGTGCGACTGTTATGTAAAATGAGAAACACGTGTTTGGTGGTGGCTTCAGCAAATCGCTTTAACATAGGATAACGTGCGCTTCTTCAGCCTCAACCCTTTTTCTTTGTCCATGTTATGGGGTAGTTTACGTAAGAAACTCCCAAATGTCCTGACCATCACTGTACAGATGCTACACACCACCCTGTGCTTCAATAAGCATGACCCAAAGGGCTGACATATGTTAATGAGAATGTTACCACCTGGTCTGAGGCTGGAAGCTGCAGTCTGTAAAAAGCCAGCTGTGGATGTGCTCATGGCCTTGAGACGTGGCCCCAACCAAAAAAGCTTTCGAGGGCTTTACAGGGTGGGACGTCAAATCTGCTAAATAACGCCTGAACATGCGTAATCTCTAGCATATGTGTACCTACGTGCACGGACAATACTTCCTATGACTTTGAAGGCCTTTTAAGTTCCTGTTCAGCATGCTGGTGTGGACATGGTATACAAAATACAATCAAAATGCACTGAAAATGAAGAACCTACTGGTCCACAAATAATAAATTATCTTTATCCCATTAATGACCATTTAATTAAGAGTGATTGCTTACCTTTAACAAGGTAGAGTCTCAGACATCCAAGAATAATCTAAAACAACTGGTTGTCTGCAGTTTATTCAGAACTGAAGGTTCTTCTTGGCGAAAAATCTTCAAGACAACCAGTAGCCCAGCTGTCCATCCAGCCTTCCATTTTTATTCGCTTATCCGGGATCGGGTCGAGAGGACAGTAGCCTAAACAGAGAGGCTCAGACTTCCCTCTCCCCAGCCACTTGGGCCAGCTCCTCCAGGGGAATTCCAAGGTGTTTCCTAGCCAGCTAGAAACATGGACCCTCTATAGCGTGTCCTGGGTCTTTCTTCAGGCGTCCAGAAGGCATCCTAAGTAGATGCCTGAGCCACCTCAACTGACTCCTCTCAATGTAGAGGTGAAGCGTATCTACTCCGAAACACTTAGTTCATGTAATCCTATGTCCCAACGTCCCACTCAGGTGATTCCTGACTGTCTTTGGCTTTTATTTACCTGCTGGGAATGTTTACAAGTCTCAGACACCGCATATCATTTTTCAGGTTCTTCATAATAAAAAAAAAAATAAAAAAACTCCCAGATGTGTACTCAGCTGCTCTAAAACAAACAATGAGCTAAAAATTCATTTCAACAAAAGAGCAGTGAACTGTGGGGAGCTTCCGGTTCTGAGTGAACATCCTGATCTGAGCTAAGACTCAACCCGGTTTTGGTCACAATACCTCTGTGCCCCAAAGGCTCTCCTATTCTTTGTATTGGAGAGGGGATCCAGCATGCATGTGTCAGTTAGCGTAGGTCTGTGGTAGAAATTGCTGCGCCAAAAAGTAACAGTAAATACGTCACAAGATGATTTGGTCATGATTAATGTGTGAAAGAACATTTTAAAACTACACTTAAATGCATATTAAACACAGCAGTTTGTATGATTCATAAATTGTTTAGTTTAAGTTTCATGCTTTGTTTTTAATATATATGTATATATATTGGGATTCCTATTCTCTTCCTCTTCCTGTGTGACTGGTGGGGCACAACCGGCATGAGGACCGAGGGTGGGAGGGTGTGGGTGTGTGTGGGTGTGTGTGTGTGTGTGTGTGTGTGGGGGGGGGGGGGGGGGTATTCTTTATACTATGTTGTTCTAATGGGAAACGGGCTTCAACACAAACAGTTGTTTTCTGCTTGGTCCTAGAGCTCAACCTGTATCTATGATATAGCTTAATATTGTTTTGGATGGTAAAACGTGCAGGGGTCAAAACTTGACTTTGAACAATGAGTGTGTGTGTGTGGGTGGGGGGGTGGGGGGTCATCCATCAGCCTATGGACAAGCCATCACTGACGTCATTCATTATACATCATTATATATCATACTGTGGTTATGCTGTGTCAGTGTGGTTAAAAGTGCTTGGTTTGAAGCAACTGAGATGAGGATCAGCACCTCCAAATCCATGGCCAACGTTCTTGACCAGAAAAGGGTGGATTACCAACTGCTGGTCGGGAGAGAGGTCCTAACATGACAGTCTTTGAGTTTTGTTCGCAAATTGGGTAAGGAGGAAGTGGCAGATTGGCAGGCAGACCTGTAATGAGTCTGTAGTGATGTAACGTCTAAACTGGTTTGCTGTGGTGAAGTAGATGCAAAGCCAATGGGTGATCTGCCTCCTAATCCTCACCTATGATGATGAGCTTTGTGTAATGATCAAAAGAACAAGATCACAGATAGCCACAGGTAGTCAAAAAGATTTTCCTCTGTCAGGTGGCCAGGCTCATTCTTACAGATAGAGAGAAGAGATCGGGCATTTGTGTTACTCAGGGAAGAGTCTCCGCTCCTCCATGGTGAGAGGAGCCAGCTAAGGTGGTTTGGGGATTTGGTAAAGAAACCCCAGGGGAGCAGTTTCATGCTTTTAATTTAATTTTATATTCTGTCAATTCTTTTTCCAAAAGGTGTATCAACATTATTGACAGACTGTGGCTAAATTGTGAGAAACAGAAGGGAACAGGTCTCGACCTTTTGTCCTTCATCACCAGGTCTTCTGGATTTTCCTATTATTCTAAGACATTGAGTACCATTTTCCAGTTAAATTCTAACAATGTCAGTGAACACACAGCTTCCCAAATTCTGCTTGACAATTTATTTATTTGCCAAGTATTTTCAAGTCAGATTATCTTGAGTTTCCTTAAACACAGTAATAAAGTCTTTGTTTCCAGTGATTGGTCAATTACCTGCGTTAAGATCAAGCATCCTGTTTTCATGTAGACCTGTGATTCACGCACCATCTATTTATCTTTCAGTTTTTTCTGTTGAAACACAAATTCTTACCAACACGTGCTTGCCAGATTGTTGTGCCGTCTCAAAAGGTCGATTTTTTGGGGGGGGGGGGGGAGTTCTCGTGTACAGTTATCGTGCCATTAAGATTTCAGGGGGAGGGGGTCATGTATTCATGCAGGAGCTGCAGTGACCTTCCCTGGAGTTGTGTAAGATATCCTTTTTTTCTGAGAAGGGGTCCTCATGTTTAAACCCAACCCGGAGTTTCAGGATGCAGTTTAAGTTCAGGTTTGCGGATCATATATCAATGGCACTCTGTGTGTTGTGTCCTCTGGGACTGTACAACTGAACGATGGCCTCAGTAGACGACAACAATTTTCAGTTGTCCTCACTGTAATGACTCCAGTGTCAAGAAATCCTAACTAGAGAATCCTTCTTTTATATTTCCTGGTTTGTCATCTTTCAAAGGAGCAATAAGACAAACAAAATGTTTAGAAGAGGTGGCACAGATTCCCATCAGCTCATGGCTGCTCGCAAGCTTCCCTGGCGCTCCACTGTCAGTCTTAATCCACTAATGTCTCTGATTCTACTGGTGTCAGTGGAGGCCGCGAGAGACCTACATGAATCGTGGGCTTGAAATACCTTTGCAATGTCAAAATCACAGATGTTTACAGCTAAAGAGGCTTTAAGGAAAAGAAGAAAGACAAGTCAGAATGTTTTCAATAAAAAATAGTGTGCTAATAAAATTTAAGACCAAGAATGGTTAACGGGTGCCAAATTCTAATGAAAATGTCCCTTTTGTCATTTATTCCAATTTGTGTTTGAATATTTCTAACAAATAACAAAAATCCCACCTTTTTAAATATGTTTATCACTTTGAGTGATTAGCTGTAGTTTAAATTCCTAAAACTGAGTTGTTTTCTTTTTACTCCCAGGAGAGAGGAGGGGGAGTGTTTCTCATTAGAAGTGCCCAAAGGGACCTAAGAAGCGATGAATGGTGATGGGCTGAGGGGAGGAGGAGTGGTCTCTACCATGCTAGGCTACAATAAAAGGAACTTGTCTGGACCTCTGAGGAGCCCAAATTTTTCAGTAGCACCACAGGCAGCTGCCGCTCAAAGAAGAGAAAAGAAGACGTCTAAGAATTAGAAGAATATTTGTTAAAATCAGTAGTCACATCTAATTTTTTTACTATCACATTTTAAATCTACCTTTCCTTGTATTAAAAGGGATTTTGTTTTGAAAATTTAAAAAGTACAGACAAAGAGAGAGAAAATGATGAGTCTGCTGTGCATCACTGTAATCTCCCTGACCCTGGCTGGCAGAGCGGTCAGTGAAACGACGAGCCCTTACTCAATCCTCAGGGGTAAGTAGATTTCTGAATAATGGTTGTTTTGTTTAATTTGAATGCATATTTCTGTGTACAAGACTATGCATAAAAGAGAGAAAGTAGATGGATCTAAAGTGGTACCACAGCAGGCTTGTGTAACAACAGAGACATTGTAGTAGTGGCTAACAGAGTTGTCTCTGGGGCAACACACATTTCCAGACACACTGTGACTCACCATTGACTCGGTGGCTTGCATACAGACCACCACGGCGTGGAGTGGCTGGTGAATAAATTACCCTGTCATTCAGTGTGGCTTTACTTCACACTAATCCCACTTGTTGTATTGAAAACGGGTTCAAAACTGCCCCAGTGGCTGAAATTGGGCAATTAATGGGGTGTCTGTTAGAGGATGCAAACTTTTCATTAGGTTACACATTTTTATTTTATTTTTGTCTTTGTTTTTTGCATTTATGTTGCAGAGAGCAAAAGAAAATATTATAACACTGTCATGAGACGATTATCAATTCAAATTCACACCTGCTTGAAAGCTGACACCCTGAAACAGTTGCTGCAGTTGTGGGCTGCCAGAGGAAAACTACAGCTGTGGGTGAAATAAGGGAAATAAAAGGACCCTCCAGAAGCTGTCATGTTAAGTAGATTGAGTGACATTTAATACGTTTTCAGGAGCCTGGCAAGCTGATTCAGTTCATGTAAAATTAGGGATTTGTAAGCTGGCTTCCATCCAAGCCGGAGAGGAAACAGCTCCTCTGTGGGGAAGAGAGCTTCACTCTATTAAAGGATTAGGTTTTTTTTTTCATACCGTCATTGAAATTTCTCCCACGAACCGGTGATGTCATGTGTATGTGTCTGTATATTAGCCTTAAATGACCCCTCTGTTAGAGTTATGTAAAACATTTGCTCAGCCGAAGCTAAATCCATCATCCAAGTTGCACAATATATTTTGTTTCTGTCATCAGAGCAGGCTGTCTGCTCATGGGGTGTTGCCTGTCCTCAAACTTACCGACTCACTGTAACATTGGGAGCTTTTGGACTGGAGCCATGGCAACAGGCAGTCTGACAAGAGCCAAGGGGAGATTTACGACCCACAGCCAAATGTATAGAGCCCTCATACTGAACAGCAGCCAAATGACTCCGTCTTTCCCTGTGAGGTAACAGTCTGTTAGGTCTAATGCTGACTGTGGCTGCTGGTTACCGAGCTTCGGCTCCGTTCACTCTGGCTCGGTGGGAAAAAAAAAGGGGGCCTTGGCTAGAATTGGGCTGGTTTGAAAATGCGTTCAGGCTCAGAAATGAGACAACGATGATGGAGCCACATTTGATGCGTTCATTCATTCAGAATGAAAAAGTTTATGCTAATGACTGTTGACTGCACAATCGAACTCATGGTTGCATACGTGTGTCTGAATAAACATGTTACATACACACACACTGTGTTTGGGATTGTCCAGCATGACAAAAGACAGGAAAGAGTTTATTGGAATCAGGGTGAAGCTCTTGGCCCGAAGTGTTTGTCCCAGCTGTGCTTGTTAAGCCTTTTTCCAAATGGACACAAATGGGCCATCAAAGAAGACTAAAGCCTTGGGAAGTTGTAAGCTGTCTCATGCCTTGCTGGTCCCTCCAAGGGTGTGGCAATCTCACATTTGCATCCTTACACAGGAGGGTGTGGGTTTGGCATTGTAGCCAGAATTGATCAGCAACTCGTAATGCTCAGGGGCCCAACAGCGTAATGGGATGCTTGTAGTTTCAGAATATAGGATGCAGATCAGAGCCTCGGCTCCTGTACGGTTAGTAATTTAAAGTTCAGTGTTGCAAGGAAACAGATGGTTCCAATCATTTGCTAATGCAACTTTTTACAGAGTGAAATAATTGTGCTTGTTAATAAAATGGCTGAAGGGCTTGGCTGCCGCCGTTTTATTCTCATACACATGTGCTCACTTAGTTCTTCTGTTTAATAACCTAACACACTCTTGCAAAATAGATAGTGCTCATTATTTGACTATATACAATGCTCAGCACAAATGAATACACCACACTACATTTGTCAGAAAACCTTTAGTTTCCTTTCAGAGTCAACATTTTCTACGAGATTGATTGCAAACAAGATTTATTAATTTGCAAACACACACAAAAAAGTGATTTAATCAAAAAACACTGTGTGTGTATTGTTTTGTTTTTTTTACTAAACTCTGTAAATAAAGAACAAAGTAATGGATTATGAAGTTAAAAACAGAACAAACGAACTAAAAACAAAAAAGTGATTTTCCTAACAAATCCATTCAAGCCCATGTTGCAAAAATGAGTGCACCCCAATTATTGTCTTAGGAGAAAAGTCACACTTCAGACTACAAAATTTGAATGAACAGGCATTCAACCACAGGTGAGTCTAATCATTCATTTAAGAGGTGTTCATCAGACAGGTGACTATAAAAGGGTGTTACTTAACAAAGAAAAGCCCTTCCCATTTCATGCTGTTAGCACATGGAAGAGAAATGTCACAAAATCTGAGAAAGGAAATAATTTCTTCACACAAAAATGTGATGGCTACAAGAAGATCAGCAAAGCTTTGCATATCAGTCAAAAGATGGAAGTGCAACTATCTAACAGAGACATCCAGGCCATCCAGGGAAGTTAACATCTTGACAGGAGCGTCTTCTGACAAGAAGGGTTGAAGAAAGTTGCCATGCAAGTTCACTGCAGTTAGCTAAAGTAGTAGAAAGCCAAACTGGAGGGACTGCTTCCAGTGGCACCATCCGGCGCACGCTGCAGAGGAAAGGCAGACATGGATATAGTCCAAGAAGGAAGCCTCTCCTAAAGCCCATACACAAAAAAAGCACACCTAGTCTATGCTAGGGCCCATGCTGAAAGAGATGAAGACTACTGGGGCTCTATACTCTGGAATTATGAGACAATGATCTCTGTTTTAGGAATGAATGGTTTCAAAACTGTATGGCGTTGAAATGGTGAGGATTTCAAAGAGAAACTCATGGTGCCTACTGTGAAACATGGTGGTGGTGGTGTTGTTATGTGGGCTGCATGAGTGCTGCTGGTGTTGGGGAGCTGCATTTCATTGATGCTATCATGAACTCAACAATGTACTGCTCTACTGAAGGAGAAGATGCTGCCATCACACCATGCACATTGTCGTCGTGCACTTTCCCAGCACAACAATGATCCAAAACACACATCTAAAGGTACTGTTGCATTTCTGAAGAAGAACAGAGTGAAGGTGACTGAATGGCCAAGTATGTCTCCTGATCTGAACCCAATCGAACACCTGTGGGGAATTCTGAAGCAGCAAGTTGAGCATCACTCTCCATCCAGCATCCAGGCTCTAAAATAGGTTCTTCTTGACGAATGGAAAAATGTAGATGTTGCTATATGTCACCAACTTGTTCATTCCATGTCTAGAAGACTTGGAGCTGTCTTTGAAGATCACGGTGGTCATTCATAATACTAGATGTAGCAATTTTGCTGCAGGGTGTATTCATTTTTGCTTCAACCAATTTTAGCAAAACTGAATATTTTGGGATCTAAACTATATTATTAACCTTAATTTCATGTTATGGAGTTATATATGTGTTCAATAAAACCCAGCCTTATGGAAATTCTGGAAATTGGTCTTTAATTCATTGAGCAACTGAATAAATTTGTACTTTTTAACTCATTCACGGCCAGCTGTTTCCTGATCGCTAAAGCCCTTCGCTGCTGCGTTTCTCGCCATTTTTACTGTTTTTTTAAGAGTCACAGAACGTTGCGCGTTAGGATGATGTCGACGCCAAAACAACCAAAACAAAGCGGAGACTCACCTCTTACATCAGGAAGAATCTGCGTGTTTCGAGCGTTATCCGTTCTTCCATAATCCGTTGTCGAATTGTGATCGGCAGATGCTTTTCCGGTTCGAGCCTCACTTTTTTTTTACAGGATCGGCCCAAAACGATCTAACACATGGATTTTCTGCTTCCTGATCACACAACGTGTGACGTATGCAGATGAAGATCAGCTTCAGAGCTGAGATGTTTGTTCTTTCGGTGCGGGGGCTCGTTCCGATGCCCAAACAGTAAAAAAAAAAAAAATGCAAATGATGACTTTAGGCGTCATTGGCATTGAATGAGTTACAGAGGGTGTACTCACTTATGCTGAAAACTGTATGTGAATGCAAAGTAAGACGATATGTCTTCCTTTGACTAAAGAGAATCACAAGTGGTTTCAGATGTATGAGGGAGAGGAACTGACTCCCTTTTCTTGCTAAAAGACAGCGTGTTACTTTATGAGCATGCCTTCCATGATCAGAGCCACATTCTCTGTAGGGATGATTACAGGAGAAGAAAAGGTGTGGAAGTTGTTCAACAACCCCATTTCTTTGTCTGCTTTGCTTACTTACTCTTAATCCTTCCTTCTGAAAATGTGCCAAAGAAGCTGTTCAATTTCAACATTTATTTAAGGAACACACTTCAAGCATCATGTTCGCTAAGCTACGTTTAACCATGACCTTCACTGTTTCTCATGTTACAAGGTTCCTAACCAAATCCAGTGGCTGGTTTTCTTCTCTAGACAGAACAATGTTTCCATTGGACAACATAAGGAACCAATTTGTCAGCTTTCATTTCATAAATGTCTTTCACAAAAATAAATTGCGGATAGCATCATAGCTGATGAAGTTGACATCGTCTTTTGCGAGCGCCTTGATGAGCAATTTAGTCATTCTGTGTTGCTCAAATGTTTAGTTGCTTCATGCGCTGCTCCTGCTGCCCATGCAGAGAACTTATGAGACAGGAGAAAGTGAGTCATTTTTCACAGGAAAAAAGGGTTAAAAGGATTTATTATCTAAAGTGCTTCTAAAACATGGCACTGCTTTGAAAACATTGGTCATAACGAGAGGCAAGAAGGTGTTACTTAGCTTGTAAAACCCCTGGCATCTTGGTGACCACTTGGAAGGTGAGTGGGGTTATTGAAGTCTGAGATTTGTTATTAGGAGTCACTAACATGCACAAGCTCATGAGTAAAAAGAGAAGTATAAAGTGGGATTGGGCAACAGATTTGACCTGTCAGCAGTGCTTCAGCTTGAACTTTTGGTAAGTGGTGCTTGATCCTATAATATAACACTAAAGGAAATCATGATGTGTATTGTGTCACTAATACAAAACACGGATCAGCTGAGCTGCTAGGAGGCCTCCCAGTCAAATGCCTCCTGCTCACCTTCCTTTGTAAGCTTTCTAGGAGGAAACATTAGGATAATTGCTGTCAGGTTTAGTGTGCAATTCAAATTTAGGAAACAAGCAATGGTGACTTTAAGATCAAATCCACTGAGAAACCATATTTTACTTATTATTGAAACATGACTGGCCACTCTGGTTTTAACATGCAGGCTGATCATGAAACTAGTCTCCTACACCGTTTTCATGCATTCGTTGCTGATTGAAGTGAAACGCTTGATTAGAAAATCAAGACAGGTATGCGTCACACTGACAAAAAGCATTCGTGGACTCAGCCATCTTGGCTTACGACAGGGAAGGCAGAGCAAGTCTTCACTACTAGAAGCTAACTGTTAGCATTAGCAACTCCACAACATGGCAGAACTCCTTCAGGCTTGAGTTATTTGTGGAGATAAAACGTTAACATTGCAGAGCGAATGAGGCAGTTGAAGAGTTGCGTTGCTGTTAACCAATCACAGTCATGATATTAAAATTTCATGAATAATAACAGATTAAATTCCAAACACCCCACTACTTCAACTGACCACTACTTCCTGAAACAGGAGTGCTAGATCTTTTCTCCCCAGAAAACAACTCATAAGACAATCATTCATACTAGAGACCACAGTAAATGTATTGAGATAATGAGTGTATGCCCACGTTCAGCAACAAAACATCACTTTTATTCTTCACAAATTTAGCAAGAGAATTAAAACACAAAGTCAAACTAAAAGTAAGAATTCAAGTGTTGGAACAAAGAGACCAATGCAAACAACCTCAAAGGCTGTGCAAAAACTGGCTCAACAAAACTTAAATCAAACAATTAGGCTTCATGTTTCAGGTTTTGGTCACTCTCAGAAAACAATCAACCTACTTTAATGCATTAAGTTTATTAAGAATACATGTCTTTGTGGTGTCTCACTTAGATGTTTTTATTATAAACATCTCAGCAGGCTAGCAAGCGAGATGCATTCCCCTATATGGGATTCAGTAATGTTGATGAAAAATATGTTAAGAAAAAAAAGTGAATGGGTGGTGTTTAGCTTTTTTTCTCATTTAAACCCAAATTTCAAAACATCTGCAACATGACTTAACATGCTTTGTTCAAAGAGCCAAGTTCAAAGTCTCTGGCCAAGCAGATCTCACTAACCCATTATTGGCAGTAAATAGAACGCCCTTAGTATAAACACGGCTAATGAGCTACAGATGAAACAAATCAAATTGGCAAAATATTCATAAAAAGTGGAATTAAATCTAACTTTCACACAAGAAAACGTATCCCCCCCACCCCGCCAAATAAAACAGGAAATAAACTTCAAACAAAACTTCAAAGCAGATGAGACTTTGGACATGAGCTTGATAATGGACCTTATCCATCTTCTTTGCTGAGCAACAGTGTTGTTTTGAGCAGAGCAGAAGGCAACAAGCCAGTAGCTCATTTTATTTCTCTCGATACCCATAAGTGGATTCTCTTTCCTTTTGAAAAGCCAGAAAACTCATAATCCAGACAAAGTTCTGGTACAGCACATGGACTCGTATTCTGTTACAGTCTGAAACCTTCCAACAGAAATCAAAGACAGATTTAGCTTTTAGACTCAAATCATTCAGGGTCAGTGCAAAACAGAAGACTAAATAAGAACGTGTCATCTTGCATTTTATTGTCAACATTGATTATGTAAAACCAGATTATCTTTTCAAGTCTTTCTTAGATTTACACGTCTTTACATGGCTGACTGATGCATCCCTAACTAACCTGAGTGTCGCATGGGTGTGCTGAAGATGGGGTGGAGCAGGAAGGGGGTCTGGTGCATCCATCCATCCATCTGTAGCTTATTACTGCCTGGCTCAGGCAAACACTCACTGGCTGGGGTCTTCTTAAGTAAGCAAGCTCCGTGAGGTCCAAACATGGAGGTCAGGGAGATGATAGGAAACAATGGTGAGACAGAGATAGCCAGTTACAGCTGAATGGCCTTGGTTGGACATGGAGGACTCATCAGTGCTCTGAGCATGTGAGTCTTGTTATTCTTTTGATGCCTGACATGCTTAACACAAGTCAGATGAAGCAAATTTAAAAACATGTTTTGTTATGAATTTTATGCTGAGAAAGTGAAGGACCATTGCCAGAACTCACAAAAAGCAGGAAAGAGAGTGAAGAGGAGGGGTGAAGCAGTGAAGAGGAGGGTTGGCTGTAGAGGCCGAGTACTGGCGGATGCCCAGTTCATTTAATGAACCAAGCTCAAGAACCGTTTGAGAGGTTTATCCAAGTGAATGTTGTCTTAATCACAGCTGCATATGTTTGATGCAAGCACATTTACTTCACAAATGATGCATTAAGATTTTTACGTGCGTAAGTAAATGTCACTAAAATATCGTGATAATTTTTCTTTGCTGTAATCCCGATCAAACCTTCGCCACATCTAGTTTGCAAAAAGGGCACAAATCAAAGACAGAAAAATAACTAGAGACAATTTGGAACAGACACATGCAAAATATTCTAAAAGCAGTACATGAAATCCTTGTGTTACTTTATGTTACCATTAGTAAAAAATGTGTTCTCTTCTTTTCTAGTCAAGGCTGAACTAGGTGGTAACATCACCCTGCCCTGCAGTCTCCTGCCAGACAGCTCCATCTTTGGGAGTTTCAAGGTGAAATGGATCAAAGTGGGAGCCGACGAAACCCTGAACGAGGACGTTTTGATGTCAATGGGACTCCACAAGAGGACTTACGGAAGCTTCGAGGGTCGCATCTTTCTGCAGGAGTTAGACAACCATGATGCCTCCTTGGTAATAAATGATGTCTCCATGGAGGACATGGGAAAATACCGCTGTGAGATAATGGATGGCGTGGAAGATGTCATTCAAGATGTCATCTTAGAGGTGGAAAATGGTCTTTCTGGTGGTAAATAATGCTTTATACTATTAAAATTTTCTCATTTTATAGATTTAATTTAAAAGCTTGTGTTGAATCATACAAATCATCATAAAAGTGACAGTGTTACATTTGGTATATGGTTATATATTTAAGAGTTTTCATATAGCATCTCTCTCATTCAGGGGTTGTGTTCCCATACTCTCCTCCTATTGGCCGCTACAACCTGAACTTTGATGATGCTGTGCAGGCCTGTGCCGATCAGGGCGCAGAAGTTGCTTCCTTTGAGCAGCTGTTTGCAGCCTGGAAGAGTGGTCTGGACTGGTGCAATGCTGGCTGGCTGAGTGATGGTACAGTGCAGTATCCCATCACCAAACCCAGAGAGCCGTGCGGTGGCTCCAACAACAAACCTGGTCTCAGAAGCTATGGGCGTCGAAACAAGCAGATGAACCGCTTTGATGTGTTCTGCTATGTTCCTGATCTTAAGGGTACGTTTAAACCTTTCTTGGGTTTTCTAAAACATGTCTTTTCATTTTGAATGTATCACGTTAACCTGTAAAAATGCTGTTTTTTCTCATGTCAGGTCATTTCTACTGGCTGGTGCAACCAGAGAGGTTAACCTTTGATGAAGCTGTCCAGGCGTGCATAAACGACAATGCAGAGATCGCCACAGTGAGCCAGATGTTTGCAGCCTGGAAGCTCGAGGCCTACGATCGCTGCGACGCTGGCTGGTTGGCAGATGGAAGCATCCGGTACCCCATTTCCAGGCCCCGCAAGAACTGCAGCCCCACAGAAGCTGCAGTTCGCTTCATTGGATTTCCAAACAAAAACGTCAAGTCTTATGGCGTCTACTGCTTTAAAGCTGAGCAGCAAGAGTAAAGGAAAGTCATCGGGAAACCTCAGTCACCAAAGTGCCACAACAACAGCAATTCAAATCAACAATGAAGCAGATAAGCTTTTGATATAACCTAGAATAAAATGTCCGATGCTGTGACAACACTAAGATACTCAAATCACTATAAACAGAAGAAAATGTTTCTTTTTTATTACTGTTATGTTTGGTTTTCTAGCTGAGCATTCCTAAATCAGACTTTTAGTTAAACAATGAGACTCAAGAGACGCTATTAGTCAGTCAAACAATTAGATAAGAAGTTAATTGTGCTAATGTGCAAAAGATATATGATGCTTTATTAAGTGTTGCACATTTTTTATCAGGCCCATTATTTGACAGTAATGTGATAAACATAAATTGGTTAAATCTGTTGAGCCAGTGTTATACTTATGTTAAGCTGCGTTAAATAAGCAACTGGGAGGTTTAAGGAGGTTAAGCAGATTTTTTTTCTTATATTGATATTTGTTCCTTTTGAAATGCATTTGTTTTCCTTAGAGGAGCTGTGATCAAAGCAACAGCAAGGAAAATAAATGGAGATGTCTTTTTGCGACCTGTTTAGCATTGAACACAATGAATACGTTAAATACTGAAGACGTTTAAATTTTAAATAGTAGTAGAGTTGTATGATTAGGCTAAATGTTGTTTTTGTTTCATTATTTTCACTTTCTTTTTTTAAGATATTCGTTGTAAAGAAAATGTAATTTTCTTCTAATCTGAATTAAAATATTTCCCTGAAAGAATGGCAAAGATAGTTATTCCAGTAAATATACATTAAGTTGTCTCTATTGTTAAATTCCACTCCGTTTCGGAGCAATTTGATAAAGCATTAATCTGAATTTTCTTTTTATTCAATCTTTATTTCTTTAGATGTTTTGGTACGGATGGTCTAATCTATAAAAGTGCTGATGCTATTATAACTAGTCCTGAATGAATGTCTATGTGAGCAATTTGTGACCAAAAGAGCACATAATTTACATAATTGACATAATTTTGAGTTATTCCACAAACTGTAGATACGTTTGTAGCTGTTGCTTACAGAAATATTTAGTTTTTACTATTTTCTTTCTCCTAACTCGTTCTAACCCTGACTAACGACACGTGGTACTTACAGCATATGTGCATCAAACACACTTGCACATAAAACAAATGTAGGTATTATTATATGTTATGTACCTTGTCAACAACGCAGTTCAAAATAAAAATGTCACTTTTTAATCCATTTTTGAAAGTGTTTACTGTCATTAATGAGAACAAGTTGCAGAATGTGGAGATGGAGCTTTACAAACACAAACGTTAATGATTTAAAAGTCCATAGATATCAAATAGAATTGTTTTCATATTTACTATTTCGAGTAATTTTGTGTCGGCCCGTAACATAGAAACAAAGTGTATAGATCACTACATGTAAAAGGTTGATGTAGGACAGAAAAATCATGGTTATAACAACTATTTCCCCCACATTAATTAAAACCAGTTAACATGTTTCACAGTTTGAGAGTACAATTAAATGAATGATCCGCTGCTGTCCCTTTTTTTTATTTTTATTTACCGTATTCTGTGTTGACATTTCATGCTGTTCCAATTAGTCAAATGTGGTGAAAACTTTTCAGCAAAGTTTGCCGATGCAATACCGCCCAAGTTCATGTCACACAGTCATCCTTGATTATGTTGCATGACAAAATAATCAATGAAAGATGTAAAAAACTTTAATACAAAATGTTTCTGAGGCCTTTGAGAACAGAGCTGGTTTACATAGACACTAAAAGTTCTGATCCAATCCCAGCAAGACCTGGGAGGTGGTCTCGTTTTTTATTTTTATTTTTTTCTACAGAGACATCTGTAGTTCATGAGTCCAGACTGGGTGTTTTACACTCTTTGGGGTATGTATGAGCAGCCTTTGGTCACAAATCTTGTGCAGTGACTTAAGGAGCAGTCACCATTCTAAAGTTATACAAAAATTACAATGACCTACTTAATTATCACCCAGGTAATGCCTGCTGTGCTGGCAATGTCAGTATGAGCCTCAAGTGATGATGCATGCGGAAAGTGTGGTAAGGGATTAGCAGCGAAGGGTACTCAAACCAATTCTGCTTCATACCGAGGGAATTCTTCAGCTTCCTTTATTCACTCCGGCACAGCCTGCTTGACTTTCAAGAGCAGATTCAGTTTACTGACTAGAAAATAAAAATCCTGGTTTTGCAGCATCAGCCAGTAATCCTGGTATCAGTCTGCCAAAATGTACACTCCCATTTCTCATCTGAATTTGAACTGAATGCTGCATTTCTCAGAAAAGGCAGTATTATAATGATGTGCTGCAACATTTTAGTCACAGATACTTCACTAACATCCATAGGTGCTCGTCTAATGGAAGGCTCATGTTTTTTAGTTAAACAGCACAGCCTGCTGGTGAAACCCCTGCCAGGTCAGGGTAACAGGAACCAACATTCCCATTCCCATATCCTCCGTACCTTCAGAGGTCCAAACCAGAAACAAAACAGTCTGTTTTTCTATTCAAAGCAACCAAAACCTTCAAAACTCAAACACCAGGAAAATATCCGTATATTTATTTTGGTTATTTAGTGACATCAAGTGAGGAACAAAAAAAAATTATCATTTAAAATAAAAACAATTAGAAAAAATCACTAAAATTCCAGACATTCACATTATGAAGTAAATAAAAAAAACTTGTTATATAAATATAAAATGGTATGATGTGCACAAAAAGGAATGACATTCACAGGCAGACACACAAAGCAAACTTTCTCCAAGAAAAATGCACTTCCATCCACTTGTACACATTATTTGTCAGTGTTACAGAACAATAGTATTATTGTTTATGTAGAACTCTGTATTATTAGATCCGCTGATGCCATTTAAAATGTAAAAAGACAAGTAAATCAGTTATATTATGGATTTTGTTTTCCATCATCGCTTCATCCTATTTAGACTGTCTGTAAATGCGTTCTGCCCCCCGTCTTATATATAAAAATATATATATGCATGTATAAAGAGCACTGCCAGGCCAACTGAAAGCAACACTCAGCCTGGCAGCATTAAACTCACAAGATCAAAAGCAGCTTGAAAATAAATTAGATGCATTTCTGCCTAAAACAGCTGTTGCGTTCAAGTCTTAAGAGTGTTTCACAAAATACATTCTCTGAACGGATATTTATAAAGGACAAGTTCAGTGATGAAGAGTCCATAACATCAAAAGAAACATGAATATATATATATTTAAAAAATAACAGACTCTTCTGTTTGTTTTCATGGGCAGCATTACAAATAATGTAAACATGCTGCACAAGCTAAATGTGAGTCATGCAAAGAGTGGAAAATGCATGAAAATGCACTCTTTCCTTCTTGTATCTTAAAGTAGACACAAACGCTTTGTCAGTGAAAACTGAAGCTTTTGAAATATTTTCTATAAGTATCTCTCTTAAACAATGTCGCAGCTCAAGTTACAACCAATAACGATGGAAAACAATAAAATCCACCGCAACAAAAGGCTCTCCAGCAGATTTCTGAGCTACTTTCTTGTGATTCATGTGAGATATTGATCTATGCATCTAAAATTGCAGCTTCAAACTGCCTCTGTTGTTACATATGTGAAACACTAAATGTTGAACTGCAGAATTAGTCATTTGCACATTAACTTCAGTTAAATATGCTTAAACATCAGTCTGAACTAAAATGTGAGTATTGTTTTACAGATTTCTTATGAATAAGAAACACTTGCATTGACTTCGAACAGCAGAGTCGGTGTTGGACGATCATGATGAGTGTTTCATAAGAAAAGCTGAGAAATACCCTCCTCTGCTTTAAAGAGCACACTATTAGAGTACTTATTGCTTTTCCAGTAGCCAGCTGAAAGAATTTGTCCACACTGGAGCTGTTACACAACAGCACTCCATTATATAAAAAGTCATTCAT
Source organism: Nothobranchius furzeri (assembly GCF_043380555.1). Taxonomy (NCBI): domain Eukaryota; kingdom Metazoa; phylum Chordata; class Actinopteri; order Cyprinodontiformes; family Nothobranchiidae; genus Nothobranchius; species Nothobranchius furzeri. Next base: position 43,949,082 of record NC_091757.1, read on the forward strand.
TAACATTTAGAAGGCACTTCATAAGAATCCATCGTCAGCCAAACATGCCCCCCAAAATTGACGTTTATCCCCTTGGTTTCTTTTATGAGCCTCTTTTGCGCTTTTTGTCCTTTTCTTTCCACTCAGGCATCAGATGAGTGTTCTCAAGGAAGCTTCGTGGCTTTAAAATCACGGCATCCTCTTCTTTGGTTCAGTTCTGTCTCTTTTCCCTCTATAGCGTGGATGGTGGAGGCGGAAGGCGTCATCGTTCCAGCTTTTGAAATTATTGATGCTGTAGAGACTTTTGTGCTGATGCCTTCTCGTAAATGACCGCTGGTAAGTTGATGCTGGAAAAGATATTATGAGTAATTAGGTTTTCATAATCAAAGAGCACTGTTTATACGTTTGAAGGGAAAATGTGCTCACGGCTTATGCAGGCGATTTTAGGTAAATCCCATCGTCCATCTCCCCGGCAGCGGATGGTTGGAATGTGCCTCTGAATGAAGCCTGATCGGCACTGGTACCTCACGAGGGAATTTACCTCGTATCTCTCACGCTTCTTACCAAAGGTACGTGTGTTCTCTACCACGGGGGGTTGACTGCAGGCCACTGAAAAACAGACAATTCCATCAACTCTGCATCACAACACTGATTATTTCAGTCAGAATTAGTGAAGACAAACTTCTGTTTGTACCTGTGCCTTTTTTGCAGGTATAAGTCAGGTGATAGTTGCAAGGAACATCGTTCCATTGGCCATCCTCGTGCCATATCATCACCACGCAGTCCTCCCCAGAGGTAAAGAAGCTGTCAGGCTGGTTCGGCCTCCAGTTTTCATATTGCTGCAGAGGAGCAGAGCACAAAAAGTCATGTTAGTTTTAACATGCGCTTGTTTTTAATTTAAATATATCCTACATATATATATATATATATATATATATATATATATATATATATGCTTTGCAACTTTTTCATATTTTAAAATCATTTTCTTGAGCTATGTGCTAAAACGACCCTTTACAGGGTTAATGAAATGTCACTCTGAACCCCACCGCCTTCTGTGACCGCCTTCTGTGACCAGAATATTTCACTTGCAACTTCAGAGTGCTGGTCTGGTCTTTTGGAAAAAAGTGGAGCTGACATGCCTGGCACTGCAGTCTGCTTCCAGCACATTTTCTGCATGTTTTAGATCATGAACACAGCTGATTTGTTTGATTTAATGATGAACTACTCCTCTGGAAACTAATGAAGCCTGGGGAGACATTTCAGCTGTTAGACTGAGGTGTTAAAAAGAGGAACGCACAGCGAGGAGATACATTTTGCTTTTGGTTTCAATGAACAGGCACTAGGAGGTGCTAAAAGCAAGCCAAAACTGCCTAGTCTCCCTTTAAGATGTTAAGGTCAGAAAAAAATTATTACAGAATTTGAGAAAAATAAAGTGTTTACCAAATAATTATTTAACTTATTAAAGCAGCCAAGTTATCCAAAGAATCCTGACCCCCACTTTAAAATGTAACCAAACCCTGAGCTTAAGAAATGGTGACAACACTTTTGGCAGCACAAACTACACCCAAGCCTTTGTGATGACTGGTAATGATAAGCCTCACGTTGCCGTGGAGAAATATTGGTCCACTTTTCTTGATCAAATTGTTTTAATTTGGCCACATTGGTGGTTTCCTGAATGAATGGTCGGTTTGAGGTAAAATAATTCATGATTCCATAAAGTCGTCCACATTATGAAGAAGGAAAGCAATCCCAGACTATCATACTACCACCACCATGTTTGACTGTTAGTATGGTGTTCTCGTTTTGAAACACAGTTTGTTTTATACCAGATTAAACAAAACATTTTCAAAAGAAACACAGCTTTTGTCTCACCTGTTCACAGAATATCTTCCCAAAATTCTTTGAGATTGTTGTAAACGATTTATTGAATGTCAGATGGGACTCTGTGTTTTTTTTTTTTTTTTTTGGTCAGTTTAAGTTTTGGGCTTAGAACTATACACAAAGGTCATTATTGCTCATGACCCTAACCCAAACAAAGTGAGGCTTGCAGTGCTGTAGATGGCGTTTGGATTTTTTTTTCCCCCACAGAGCCAGGTCGGTTTCACTATTTGAAAGCAGTATTTACGTTATTATTGTCTGATGTTATTATTATTAATATTTTTTGGGGGGGCTGATCAAAAATTTTTCAAGCATGAACAAAAATAAAAAGCAAAAGTAAAAGAAACCTATAAGAGGTGAATGGTTTTTGCACATCATTGTACATGCTGATAGCAATGACAGGAGGCATGCTAAAGCCATAGATTTTTTTTTATAAAAAAAATATCACATAAGTCTAGCTAATATATAAATGTATTATTTGCAATGAATTTCTTTTCCTCCAACAGAAGATGGAGGAAAAGGCTTCATTGGCTGTCGTGTTGTAGACACTGTGCTGTTGATCAAGTTACTTCATTTAAAGTTATGAGAACCGGCTTCAGTGGATGCGTGTTCTTTTAATTAGGCACACAGGTTGACAGCAGCATGAACACACATGGAACATTCCTGCTATACACACACTTCCAAGGAGTGATCCATGAAACACAGGCTGTGTGCTGTAAGAGCAATTAATGTGATTTCATTTTTGTCGAGAAGAGAGAGCAGCTGGATCTCTTACGGGTGGAATGAAAGTCAGATTCACCTCAGATCAATTCTGAAGGAATGTTTAAGATTAGAGTAAGACAAAAATATGATTAAATAGGATTTTAAACTAATCCTACATATATCACTAATGCTTTAATGTTTTTGTTTAGTAATGTTTCTGACTTGGTTTTTTTCCTCCATATTTGTATCAATGACATTACGATGTGACTTTCATCTTCCTGGCATGTTTTACATCAGTGTGTACTTTGTGGAAATAGATCAAAATCTTCCTGATGACATTTCTTCACCAAGTGATGATTTCATGTGTAATTGTAGCCATGATGAAAATAAAGTTCTCCACACCTACAGTAGACGTCACATTCATGCAGCGTACACACAGCTGTAGAGCTGTAGGCCATCTAGGCTTGAGCTGATGCTGACTGGAGTCTTTCAGCACATTCTGGGTGCAAACACTTTCTTCAAAGCTATGAAACACCCACTACACACATACACACACTCTCCCCCCTCTAAAACACCTTCCATGATGCCCCTAGGGCCGGTTGCTCTGTCATTACGGTTAATAAACATACACCGGCTTCCTGCTCTACTCGCTTCAGTTTAGCAAATGGTTGACCCATCAACTACCCAGCATGTCTGCATCCTCCTCAAAACAATCAAACTAACTTGGGTCCCCAACCTAAACACACATTAAACCACATTTCAGTGAGTGCCTCTTCTGTTCTCTGCTGTCAACATTAACTTCTTACTTCTTGTCTTCAGGATGAAACAGTTCACAGTAGTTTAAATTGTCTTTTTAGTGATTTGGATCCAACAGAGGTGACCACCCACCCAGACCCCCTAGGGGGGTAATACTGCTGTATCATTTCTTTTCTCAAGCTTACAGCTGAGCACAGGTGCTGTCCATCTGTGTGTCTGTTTGGTGGCCCTGCTTCCTAAGGTTGTGAAGGGCTGGGGGGGGGGGGGGGGGGGGGGGGGGGGGGGCAGCCTTCTAACCGAGTACACGCTTGCCAAACACAGCTTCACTCAAAACCTCATCACCTCTCAATTGGTCCTAACAGGACCTGTGCTTATCTTTTAACCCTGAGGCTTTAGTTTTCTGCTTCCCCTCAACCTCTGCTGCTGGGGGAGGGGGGGTCATCTTTGAAGCAAGGACATCACTCTGAACAGCACAGATGCACATTGTAATTAGACAGTTTTTCCTGTCAAGAGAAGGGAATCTTCAGCAGCTTTGTCCTCTGCAGCAAGCACACACGCATAACCTGTTTCATAAACACTGCATTTGCAAAGATGGTGCATCCCTCTCAAGTTCTACCCATTCTTTATTCTCTGTTTTGTTGAAGCTTGTGATTTTCTGCTGACCAACAACCATTGAATGATTGAGTGGTGCCTTGCAGTATGGTCTACGTCAGTTTTATTGCCAGAGCAGTCACCAGGGCATAGGGATGGGAGGCGGAGGAGAGTGCGTCATGAGAAAGTCGCCAGAGCTTACTTAAAGGATCGACTCTCCCTTGATGATGGCATCTGTCATCTGCATCACTTCCAAATATTTACACTGTCTCTGTTCTGTGTTTGCTGGGACTAAAATATGTGAGAAGGCAAGCTAGCTTACCACGGGGCTGCCATCGGTCCAGCGGAAATCGCTGTCAAACATCTTATCATTTAGGCCAATCCACTGGTAGTCCTGTCCGAGACCTACCAAGAAGGGTTCAGTGAAAAACAACAGATTACACTTCTTCATCACATGTCCTTTTTTTGGCATTTAAGATAAAGTACAAGAAAAAGACAATGATAACTTCAATGCAGGAACACTTTCCTGCACTTAATGTACAACATTTTTTCGTGGCTTTATCTCTCAATTTGTTTTGTTTCAGTTTTATCACTTTTATCAAAGAACAATTTAGGCATGTTCCTGTGCTTATTGGTGATTGTCACCATTCTAAACTCACGGTTGACAAACTGTTGCTCCTCGTGGGAAAGCACGCTGCTTAGATGAGCCCCCTGAATGCGACACTCTCTCTCTGCTGAGTCCCAGGTTTTCCGGTGAGGGAAGTACTTGTAGCAGTGTCCCTGGAACTTATGCCAGCCGTAATCACAGGTTTCAGTATCTGGCGGAAGAGGAATAGGGAGTAAAACGGATTTAGCTATTGGCTTAAGGGAAAGTGCAGATCTTTTGAAGTGGGGTTTCGTGAACCTAGCCAAAACAGAGCCAGGTAAAAAAAAGTCTTAAAATTAGTTCAGTCAGAAATGTTTCACAGTAGTGTATGCATATGCTAATGTATAACTTTAATATAGTCATAAATTTCTCATTTTTTGTTCGTTCTGGCAGACTAAAAGTGACTGAAAAGAACCAATCTGACAGTGTAAAAATAAGACAATACTGTTATTGGCCCAACTCAGACCAGCCAGTAGCTTAGAACAATCCTCCAAACTGGTCATCCAGAGAACTAGCTAAAGCAATTAATACTCTTTCCACATAAAGCCATTTCAAAACTTATGAAATATTCATTTAGACATTGATGTGCATGAAACTAGAACAAATACTTCCTCTCATTAGTATTTTCTATCCAAACACCACTTTTATTTAGCACCATAACTTTGTGTACGTCATCTAATCTATCTCATCTAGACTAGTCTTCACAGTTTTTCTTTTAGTTTTCTTTAATAGCGTCTTTAAGTAAAAAAAATAAAATAAAGGAAAACTGATGGAGTTATCACTTTTGCCTCCAGCAGCAGCATTTCATTGCTGAAATTAGTGTAAACTTTACTGGTGAACTTCAGAAGATATTTTTATTTGAAAATATGGAATAAGATTTACAATGCTATTGCACATCTAACAATGTTTGAAATTTTCTGGAATATAAGGTTTGAGCAACTATATGGAGGAGCAATTACAAAAACACAACAATATGTTTAAATGCAGTAAAAAAAATGTGACAAAAACAGGAGAGGATTATTGGACTGAGTTTGTTACTCCTTATACTGATCTGTTTTTGGCAACACTCACACACAATATGGGTGGGATTCCCTTATGAGCCATTCAAACAAAATTCAGGGCGTAGTTGAGAGCCATACGCCAAGTCTATGTTGAACTACGAAACATGGATACCAGCTAGTAGCCAGAGTTTAAAGACATTCTTCGGCAAAAATATTTAGCAAGAATATTAAAATGATCCAAAGACGATTTGCTACATGGTAAAAATCTTATTTATTGCTTAGGAAGTGAGTAAACCGATTTCTAAATAAAAGTTGTAGGTAAAGTAAAAGTTGGTTGAATTGTCTAAATGCTAAAAATAAGTTTCAATGCATCCTTTCATTTCCTTGGCACAGGGTGGTGTAAATGGACTAAACACTCCCTCGCATAACGGAAAGAAATAATTCTAAGAAATTTACAGCCACTACAACACTTACAGCAACACTGACAAATTTTCAATTACACCATTTGTGAAGATAAATATGAGGATGAGACATCTGGTAGGGATTTGTGTGTGTGTGTGGGTGTGTGTGTGATATATATATATATATATAGAGAGAGAGAGAGAGAGAGAGAGAGAGAGAGAGAGAGAGAGAGAGAGAGAGAGAGAGAGAGAGAGAGAGAGAGAGAGAGAGAGAGAGAGAGAGAGAGAGAGAGAGAGAGAGAGAGAGAGAGAGAGAGAGAGAGAGAGAGAGAGAGAGAGAGAGAGAGAGAGAGAGAGAGAGAGAGAGAGAGAGAGAGAGAGAGAGAGAGAGAGAGAGAGAGAGAGAGAGAGAGAGAGAGAGAGAGAGAGAGAGAGAGAGAGAGAGAGAGAGAGAGAGAGAGAGAGAGAGAGAGAGAAATGGGGGGAAATGCTAGGGCTCATAGCAAATCCCTAAAAAATCTTTAAGGACAGAAAGTGTTCTGCTGCTCGCTGTAGCATCAGATGGCTTGGCCATCATGGCATTTAAAGCTCTAGACCGGGGTCGGCAACCCGCGGCTCTTCCATCCATCTGATGCGGCTCTCTGTGCTTGTAAAATAATGAATGGATATTTAAATAAAATGCTTTGTATTTTACTGCATTAGTTTTACATCTGTATGCCAATTCTAAATGTAAAGATTGTCTGCGTAAACCTGAACAGTTCCAAACCGGTCTTACTGTGAGACCGGGTTGACGGGTCACGCTTGTGCGTAATCATAGGCGCTTTCTGAGCTGAAGAGGATGTCAGATTCTGGGATTCTCCTCAGACGGCTCCTGGATGTGTCGCCACATTGGAGACAGGAACAAGCACTATTCAGCCAAAGTTTCATAATCAGGGAACATTTTCTAAGTGACAAGTCTAGCTTCAGTCGGAGGAATCTTCCCGCATGCGCTCTGGTTCTGCGATGCGCTCCAAGCCCCTCTCCACATCTTCAGCTCGCTGTGCACCATACGTACACGCTGACTGCGCTGAGCAGTGTCCAGCTCAGATGTTCAGATGGGAATATTTTCTTGAGTGATTTAGCTACATCTGCGATGTGCGTAGAATAAAATGTCAGTTCATCTGGATGCGTCGGGGTAATTCTTTCTATTCTTTCTCCGTCAAAATAAACAGCCAAATACGGGAACTATCCGTTTAACACAACACAAGCCCTGCTTTTAACTGTTCTGTTTTCTTGTGAAAATTGTTGCAAAGAGATATAATTTAACTTGATTAACACCAGAGCCATATCTCCGTCACTGTAAATGAGGGAAAAACAAATTGATCAGATCCTTTTCTGACCTTCCCCACCTACAAAGTTTAATTACAACAATCAAACGTGACAGAGCCTGGATTTGTATTCTGCACAGTCTAAACATGTTTTAAAAAGAAACATATGACAAAAGTGGCACCTGCTCAGTAAAACCACCAACAGGGTGAAAAATATCAAAATATTGTAGGCAGAGACGGGCTGCAACTTCTGGATCTATTTTATATAAATCGTTTTATCGATTATCGTCTTATGAAAGATATCTTTGACGTACACGAGCGAACGGTACTGGCTGCTGTCAACTGTTGTGACTGGTTAAAGCAGCTCTCTGCTGTCTGAGGGTAGGCCCCGCCCACAACGCCGCGGCTGCTGTGGCTCCCAGTGTTTTCTTTACTGTGGGAAACGGGTAATAATGGCTCTTTGATGGGAACAGGTTGCCGACCCCTGCTCTAGACAGTGGCAAGAAAAATATATTGAAACACATCCTAAAGTATGGTCACAGTAATTTTGCAAGGACACAACTTGGAACATCACACAACAACATTGTGCACGCTGCCTGTGAAGCGCAGGGCTGCTTCTAGGTGCTCAAGATGTGCATTACTGATCTCTCTCCCTAATCTTTGTACATTTTTGCTTGCTTCATTTCGACACCTTGGCATTTTCCAATCAAGTACAAAAAAGCATTCAGCAAGCTTTTGTCTTAATTATCTAACCACAGCCTTGACATGTTTTCATGTCCGTGTCTGCAACAGTGTTTGAAGACAAATAATTAAATGTGTCTCAAACTGAGGGACCTTTAGAGAATTCCAAGCATTATCTTGCACGACAATGCTTCAGGTAACGCTTTATAGAGTCTGAAAAATGTTTGAGGTGATTAGATAAAACAGCTTTTATTACTCAGCTAATGCTCAGGAGAATAACAATACTCATCTAAAAAGCTTTACTGTAGCCCACAGGTTTGTCTAAAGTTGAAATGACCGACTAGCTACTTTATTCTCAGAGGGTGGGTGAATGATTACATCAAGTGCAAAGAAAAGTTTAAAGTAACATTAAATAGTTGTATTTTTTTAATATATTAAGTTAGGACTTTAACATTGATCTCAGGGGCTGCTGGGTTAGAAACTTGACCATTTTTATACTTGACACCACTCTTCAGCCCTCTGCTGGCCAGATACTGTATTCAACAGTTTTGTGGAGGGGGTAGACATTCGAGGAGGTGCTCTTATACATGCATTATGGCTGTTAGCTATTTTCTGTGCAGTTAGCTTTTCAGTTTGCTCATTGTCAATAAAAAGCTCAAGAATGAGAAAAAGAAAGTTTTCTTTTCTGTTGGCATCATGGTAGAGCCTGGAAGTAAAAGTAGGAAAATAATGTCTTTGGAGGTGAACCAAAGAGTTAAAACTAGAGTAAACATTAGTGTGACCTACACTAGTTTTAGAAAGCTGAAAAGGGTTATGAAATCTCAGGCTGATGGTGACCTGGCTTTGTTGTTTCTGGCCTTGTAAGTAATAATATTGTTTGCCCAAAAGTGGGAATATTTTTGATTAGTGGCTTTTTTGGTAAGACTTGGCTTGTGTTAGTTTTAGCTCTTTGGTAGCACTAGCTACAGCAGTGTTGCAGGGGTTGTTTACGGTAATTGTAAGTCCACTTTCAACCAGTAGGGCAGAGGAGCAGGAAACTGCTCTGTGTTATTTTAAAAAAGGGAAAATTTCTAAAATAAAATTCTTATGTCACAAAACATTCAGTAAAGACTGTGTAGATGGATTACTGTATTCAGCTGCAACAGTAATGAATAAAAAATGAAATAGCAAGAAGATCTAAACAAAAAAACACTGAGAGACAATTACCTTCTTCACAGTGCAATCCAGAGTAGCTTGGAAGACACACACATGTGAAACTCATTACTCCATCAACACATGTCCCTCCATTGCGGCACGGGTTTGACTGACACTCATCAATCTCTGTGGAGTACACAAGCCCAAAAAGTTGTCATGCATTATTTTTAGCCAACAAATAAATCCACAAGTGAATGTGAGAGGAATAAAATACCTGTTTCGCATTGATGACCAGTGTAACCAGGAGCACAGCTACATGAATAGGCACTACCGGTCTTGTAGCAAGATCCGCCATTGAGACAAACATTCATCGTGCAAGAATAAAGTCCTGGAAAATAAGGACATTAATAATAAATTAATGCATATTCTTAGAATAATTACATATGTTTTTCAGTAATTCAGTAAAATATATTAGAATAAACATACCAGGAATTTCAACAGCCTCGCCAACAACTGTGTGCCCCAGATTCAGTGATGTGGGGTTGGACGTGGTTGTTTCTTCTGCTGCTATTAATTGTGTTATTCCATTGAGCGATGGGGATGTTTTTAAGTCACTGTTCTCATGCTTTCTTTCTTCATGAGAAGATGAACGCGTGGTGGATAAAGATGGAACCGACAAATGGTTTTTTGCTTGTGCTGTTGATGTTGCAATGAACTTTTGATGAGTCCTTGTGGTAGTTTCACTATTGCTTTCATTGATATTGTTCACAATTTCTTGGTCCGAAGCGTGATATGGTCCATCAGTCACAGTCTTTGAAGTTGATGTTGCATTTACCTTAAACACAGTCTGAATTTTATCTGGGGAGAGATTTCCATCTTTAATTCCATCCATTTTTGGTATGCTTGTTATCTGCTCTCCAAATTCACTATCAGAACTAACTGATGAAGTTCCATTACTGTCTGAATCTTTTTCTGAAGGCTGAATTTCAATATTGTCTAAAGATGGGTGAATCTCAGTGGTCTGGGCAATGGGCTTTGATGTAACAAAAACATTACTGTCTGCACTTGGCATTGTGGTTGTACTGAGTTGAGGAACAGATTCAACAATGTTGTTTTTTTTCCCCGAATTATCTGGATAATCATCATCCAAATCATCATCATAAGTATATGGATGTATGGGTTTTTGGCCATTTGTATTAGGGTACGTTATGGTTGTGGTTGATGATACATTGTGAAAAGAATGGTCAGTCTGTGGTTTTCGTGGTTTAATGGTGTCTGACTTCACATGCTCAACTGACTTTTGGGAAGCTGCTGCAGAGTATGTCGGGGAAGCAGTTGTGTGAGACTGGGCCATTTCGTTTGACGTTACTGAAGTTGAGATGACCTTTGAAGTTTGTTCAATGGAAAGGTGTTGACTTGAGATCGTGCTAGTTGAATATTCATTAGCATTGTTTAATTTACTGGTTGCTTTTGTTGAATCATATTTAGGAGATGCTATGGTTAGGGTTGAATATGTGGCTGAATCTGCAAATGTAGGAGTAAAAGTAGTAGTACTTGCAGTCCCTGAACCCTCCAGGTCTTCCTTTATGTCGAAGGGTTGCGTCATTGTAACTGCTATGACACCTGCAGCTTCTTCTGTCTGGACGTTTGGGTAAAGCAAAGAAGATGTAACAATGGAGAGAGTATCTACATCAATGATTGTATCATCGTTGGCATTGATTTCTGGTGTGGGACTGTCTGGACTTATATCATCTTTGGCTCTAGACCACTGTTCATCTCTCTCTTTTATTGTGATGGAAGTGCTACTTGATGGCTGAGACATTTTCAGGACCATAGTAGGTGTTCCTTTTTTTAGGTCAGTCTCAACTTGCTTGCTGTTAGAGGTAACAATCTCAACTTGTTGGTCAATAATGCTCTGGTATAGAATGGTGGGTAATGGGATTGACACTGATTGGTTGTCATCTTGCTTTGGCTGACTGGTTTTGATGGCATCCATTCCGGTGGTATGGGAAGTTTTAAAGGGTGATTTTGTGGCTTCCTCATCCAAATTAACTGCTCCAATTGTGGAACTGACCATCATTGCTGGTGGGGGGGTTAACATATCTTTATTATAAATTGACAATATGTCAACTGAGGGAATGTTGTTACTCAAAGCTAGCTCAGTTGGCTTTTTGGTTGCATAAGTGGAAGGAGTCACAGATTCCAAAGCAGAAGGCTGGGAGGTTGCAGACGGGAGAGATGAAAGCCGAAAATTATCATCTGATAAGGGGACCTCTGTGGATGTTGTTGTTCTTCCTGTTTTGAAAGCAGGGGGCACAACAGAATCAGCAGTCTTATCAGCATCTGGGAATGAACGTGTATCTGGTCCACGTGGAGGTGGCTGATTGTAGGGGGTACCAGAAACTTCATCATCTGAAGAAGCATCAATTAAATCTCCACTGCCTGATGCAGAGAAGTAAGTTTGAGTACTGGTCAGATGTGCTGATTGGGCTGAGATTACCATTTTCATATCTGATGTGTTATCAGCCTCACTTGTTTCAACCTCATCTGTTGCAACAATGTATTCATTTTGGGATATTGTGGTCATTTCATTAAGCCCAATATAAGGCCCATGTATTTTTTGGCTTAATTGGGACACAAAAGGAACATTAAACTGTGTTTGCATTTCTGTAGTAGTTTCATTTAAGTCTCCAGATATGTCACCTCCTGAGCTCACTATATCAGATATGGATTCAACCAACCCACCGCTTGCTGAGTAATTATAGTCCTCCTCTTCTGTCACTACTGGGACTGTAGAAATTTGAGAAATTATGTCAGGAGTTGGGTTCCAGGTGCTGTCTTCAGGCAGTTTGGTAGTTGAATCTACCAAGGACTTATTATTATTGTGAGAAGCTAATAAACTCTGAAATGTGTCTATACTTGAACCCAAAACAGGTTGTGTGGAAACAGAAACGTTCCCAGGTTTCTCTGGGATAGAAACAGAGGATGAATGAAAATATGTGGGAGAGGAAGACGGAAGTCCCTTGAAAAATGTATTTATAGGTTTTAGACTGCTGTCACTAGTTGTTCTTGTGGTGTCAAATGTAAAAGATGTTGAACCTACTTCATGCATTTTTGGAACCATATCTGAAGAAACTGATGTGGGAATATCTGTGCCGTAAGTTGATGTGGCTGTAGGAACAAGTGTTGTTGAACTATGTCTTGTTTGAGATTTGGTTGGAACAGTAAGTGATGACAACAAGATAAACACTGGAGAAGGAGTGGTAGGTGCTACAGTTGTCCCAGAAGTGGATTGACTAGGGCTGTATCCAGAACTTTTAGCTTCTGTGGTTATGGGTGGTAATGCTGTTTCTGAAGATAACATTGTTGCTGTACTGGCAGATGTAATAGTTGATCTTGTCAGTAGAGTTGGGACTGTGCCATCAAAGACTGTGGATACTGGTGGTTCCATTTGAAGAGACGGCAGTAGTGTCTTATGTGCTTCATGTCCATCTGTTATTCCAGGTGATTTAGCTGTTGGTGCCTCCGAAGTATAAGGAGATGAAGATGAACCTTCGAGAGAAATAGTTGAGCTTAACACAAGTGTGGTTTGGCTTCCTGAGCCCTCATGATCTAATTGCGCAATGGTAAGGGACTTTTCTGGCATATCTGTAACATAATAACCTGTGGGTGTCATTGTCTTTTCTATGTAGACACTCTCAAAAAGCTCTGCTGGAGGGTTTGTAGTGGTTATGGGTGGTAATGCTGTTTCTGAAGATAACATTGTTGCTGTACTGGCAGATGCACTAGTTGATCTTGTCAGTAGAGTTGGGACTGTGCCATCAAAGACTGTGGATACTGGTGGTTCCATTTGAAGAGACGGCAGTAGTGTCTTATGTGCTTCATGTCCATCTGTTATTCCAGGTGATTTAGCTGTTGGTGCCTCCGAAGTATAAGGAGATGAAGATGAACCTTCGAGAGAAATAGTTGAGCTTAACACAAGTGTGGTTTGGCTTCCTGAGCCCTCTTGATCTAATTGCGCAATGGTAAGGGACTTTTCTGGCATATCTGTAACATAATAACCTGTGGGTGTCATTGTCTTTTCTATGTAGACACTCTCAAAAAGCTCTGCTGGAGGGTTTGTAGTGGTTATGGGTGGTAATGCTGTTTCTGAAGATAACATTGTTGATGTACTGGCAGATGCACTAGTTGATCTTGTCAGTAGAGTTGGGACTGTGCCATCAAAGACTGTGGATACTGGTGGTTCCATTTGAAGAGACGGCAGTAGTGTCTTATGTGCTTCATGTCCATCTGTTATTCCAGGTGATTTAGCTGTTGCTGCCTCCAAAGTATAAGGAGATGAAGATGAACCTTCGAGAGAAATAGTTGAGCTTAACACAAGTGTGGTTTGGCTTCCTGAGCCCTCTTGATCTAATTGCGCAATGGTAAGGGACTTTTCTGGCATATCTGTAACATAATAACCTGTGGGTGTCATTGTCTTTTCTATGTAGACACTCTCAAAAAGCTCTGCTGCAGGGTTTGTAGTGGTTATGGGTGGTAATGCTGTTTCTGAAGATAACATTGTTGATGTACTGGCAGATGCACTAGTTGATCTTGTCAGTAGAGTTGGGACTGTGCCTTCAAAGACTGTGGATACTGGTGGTTCCATTTGAAGAGATGGCAGTAGTGTCTTATGTGCTTCATGTCCATCTGTTATTCCAGGTGATTTAGCTGTTGCTGCCTCCGAAGTATAAGGAGATGAAGATGAACCTTCGAGAGAAAGAGTTGAGCTTAACACAAGTGTGGTTTGGCTTCCTGAGCCCTCTTGATCTAATTGCGCAAAGGTAAGGGACTTTTCTGGCATATCTGTAACATAATAACCTGTGGGTGTCATTGTCTTTTCTATGTAGACACTCTCAAAAAGCTCTGCTGGAGGGTTTGTAGTGGTTATGGGTGGTAATGCTGTTTCTGAAGATAACATTGTTGCTTTACTGGCAGATGCACTAGTTGATCTTGTCTGTAGAGTTGGGACTGTGCCATCAAAGACTGTGGATACTGGTGGTTCCATTTGAAGAGACGGCAGTAGTGTCTTATGTGCTTCATGTCCATCTGTTATTCCAGGTGATTTAGCTGTTGGTGCCTCCGAAGTATAAGGAGATGAAGACGAACCTTCGAGAGAAATAGTTGAGCTTAACACAAGTGTGGTTTGGCTTCCTGAGCCCTCTTGATCTAATTGCGCATTGGTAAGGGACTTTTCTGGCATATCTGTAACATAATAACCTGTGGGTGTCATTGTCTTTTCTATGTAGACACTCTCAAAAAGCTCTGCTGGAGGGTTTGAAGTGGTTATGGGTGGTAATGCTGTTTCTGAAGATAACATTGTTGCTGTACTGGCAGATGCACTAGTTGATCTTGTCAGTAGAGTTGGGACTGTGCCATCAAAGACTGTGGATACTGGTGGTTCCATTTGAAGAGACGGCAGTAGTGTCTTATGTGCTTCATGTCCATCTGTTATTCGAGGTGATTTAGCTGTTGGTGCCTCCAAAGTATAAGGAGATGAAGATGAACCTTCGAGAGAAATAGTTGAGCTTAACACAAGTGTGGTTTGGCTTCCTGAGCCCTCTTGATCTAATTGCGCAATGGTAAGGGACTTTTCTGGCATATCTGTAACATAAGAACCTGTGGGTGTCATTGTCTTTTCTATGTAGACACTCTCAAAAAGCTCTGCTGGAGGGTTTGTAGTTGTTTCTGTGCTGAACAGTGAGGAAGCAAGGGAAGACACCGTTGGTTTGCTGGACAAGACAATTGTATAATCAGCAGACTTTGTTTCATCTGTTTTTGATGATGTTTTTGAAGAGGATGTTACTTCTGCCAAAGAGCTTGCATATGGAAATGAAGCTGCATCAATGACTGACGTGTTTGAGCTTATTGTGCTTGGACTTTCTCTTCCTGAGCCCTCTAGTTCTGCATGGGTTATGGTGGATTTGCCATCAATACTGGTAAAAGGAGATAGTGAAGAAATTGCTGTCTGATCAGTAACAAGATCGTAATCCTTCTCAATGGAAGCTGCTGTTGTCTTTTTGGTGCCAAACAATGAAGACGCTGTAGAAGATGCTGTGTCATTGGTAGATATCTCTGTTGTCTGATCATCTAAACTCTGTGGATATGCTTTGGAAGAAGAAGAATCTTCTATTGCTGTTACAGGTATGCCCTCAATCCTACTACTGACTAAAGCTTGTTGTTTGTCAGAAGTTACTGACAAAAGTTCCTCTGTGCTGTATGGTGGTGATGCTGTGTAGACAGTTGGTTTTGACATTTCACTTGAAGAAGGTATGTGCGATGAAGACATTGCACTGAGTGTTGAATAAGCAGTAGTTGTGGTAATTGATGACTGATCAGTGGTACCATCAACACTGTGTTTTGAAGTCTCTGACTCTGAGGAGATTAAGATAGATGTGTTTGAAGGTTTAAATGTTGAGCCAGTGAGGAATGAAGATGACTCCACATGTGTAGAAGATGCACTACTTGATCTTGTCAGTAGAGTTGGGGCTGTGTCATCAAAGATTGTAGGTACTGATGGTTCCTTTTGAGGAGATGGCAGAATTGTCTTATATGTTTCATGTCCATCTGTTATTCCAGGTGATTTAGCTGTTGGTGCCTCCGAAGTAGATGGAGATGAAGATGAACCTTTGCGAGAAGTAGTTGAGCTTAACACAAGTGTGGTTTGGCTTCCAGAGCCTTCTTGATCTAATTGCGCATTGGTAAGGGACTTTTCTGGCATATTTGTAACATAAGAACCTGTGGGTATCATTGTCTTTTCTATGTAGACACTCTCTAAAAGCTCTGCTGGAGGGTTTGTAGTTGTTTCTATGCTGAACAGTGAGGAAGCGAAGGAAGACTCCGTTGGTTTGCTGGACATGACATTTGTATAATCAGCAGACTTTGTTTCATCTGTGTTTGATGATGTTTTTGAAGAGGATGTTACTTCTGCCAAAGAGCTTGCATGTGGAAATGAAGATGCATCACTGACTGACATACTTGAGCTTATTGTGCTTGGACTTTCGCTTCCTGAGCCCTCTAGTTCTGCAAGGGTTATGGTTGATTTGCCATCAATACTGGTGAAAGGAGATAGTGAAGACATTGCTGTCTCATCAGACACAAGATCGTAATCTTTCTCAATTGAAGCTGCTGTTGTCTTTTTGGTGCTGAACAAAAAAGAAGCTGTAGAAGATGCTGTGTCGTTGGTAGACATCTCTGTTGTCTGATCATCTAAACTCTGTTGATATGCTTTGGAAGAAGAGGAATCTTCTATTGCTGTTACAGGTATGCCCTCAATCCCACTAGTGACTGAAACTTGTTGTTTGTCAGAAGTTACTGACAAAAGTTCCTCTGTGCTGTAAAGTGGTGATGCTATGTAGACAGTTGGTTTTGACATTTCACTTGATGAAGGTATGTGCGATGAAGACATCGTACTGAGTGTTGAATAAGCAGTAGTTGTGGTCAATGATGATTGATCTGTGGCACCATCAACACTGTGTTTTGAAGCCTCTGACTCTGAGGAGATTAAGATAGATGTGTTTGAAGGTTTAATTGTTGAGCCAGTGAGGAATGAAGATGACTCCACAAGTGTAGAAGATGCACTACTTGATCTTGTCAGTAGAGTTGGGGCTGTGTCATCAAAGACTGTAGGTACTGATGGTTCCTTTTGAGGAGATGGCAGAATTGTCTTATATGTTTCATGTCCATCTGTTATTCCAGGTGATTTAGCTGTTGGTGCCTCCGAAGTAGATGGAGATGAAGATGAACCTTTGCGAGAAGTAGTTGAGCTTAACACAAGCGTGGTTTGGCTTCCAGAGCCCTCTTGATCTAATTGCGCAATGGTAAGGGACTTTTCTGGCATATCTGTAACATAAGAACCTGTGGGTATCATTGTCTTTTCTATGTAGACACTCTCAAAAAGCTCTGCTGGAGGGTTTGTAGTTGTTTCTGTGCTGAACAGTGAGGAAGCGAGGGAAGACTCTGTTGGTTTGCTGGACATGACATTTGTATAATCAGCAGACTTTGTTTCATCTGTTTTTGAAGAGGATGTTACTTCTGCCAAAGAGCTTGCATGTGGAAATGAAGATGCATCACTGACTGACGTGTTTGAGCTCATTGTGCTTGGACTTTCACTTCCTGAGCCCTCAAGTTCTGTAAGGGTTATGGTAGATAGTGAAGACATCACTGTCTCATCAGTAACAAGATCGTAATCCTTCTCAATTGGTCCGGCTGTTGTCTTTTTGGTGCTGAACAATGAATAAGCTGTAGAAGATGCTGTGTCAATGGTAGATATCTCTATTGTCTGATCATCTAAGCTCTGTTGATATGTTTTGGGAGAAGAAGAATCTTCTATTGCTGTTACAGGTATGTCCTCAGTCCTACCAGTGACTGAAGCTTGTTGTTTGTCAGAGGTTACTGACAAAATTTCCTCTGTGCTGTAAAGAGGTGATGCTGTGTAGACAGTTGCTTTTGACATTTCACTTGATGAAGGTATGTGTGATGAAGACATCGTACTGAGTGTTGAATAAGCAGTAGTTGTGCTCATTGATGACTGATCCGTGGCACCATCAACACTGTGTTTTGAAGTCTCTGACTCTGAGGCGATTAAGATAGATGTGCTTGAAGGTTTAACTGTTGAGCCAGTGAGGAATGAAGATGACTCCACACGTGTAGAAGATGCACTAGTTGATCTTGTCAGTAGAGTTGGGGCTGTGTCATCAAAGACTGTGGATACTGATGGTTCCATTTGAAGAGATGGCAGAAGTGTCTTATTTGTTTCTTGTCCATCTGTTATTCCAGGTGATTTAGCTGTTGGTGCCTCCGAAGTAGATGGAGATGAAGATGAACCTTTGCGAGAAGTAGTTGAGCTTAACACAAGTGTGGTTTGGCTTCCAGAGCCTTCTTGATCTAATTGTGCAATGGTAAGGGACTTTTCTGGCATATCTGTAACATAAGAACCTGTGGGTATCATTGTCTTTTCTATGTAGACACTCTCAAAAAGCTCTGCTGGAGGGTTTGTAGTTGTTTCTGTGCTGAACAGTGAGGAAGCGAGGGAAGACTCCGTTGGTTTGCTGGACATGACATTTGTATAATCAGCAGACTTTGTTTCATCTGTGTTTGATGATGTTTTTGAAGAGGATGTTACTTCTGCCAAAGAGCTTGCATGTGGAAATGAAGATGCATCACTGACTGACATACTTGAGCTTATTGTGCTTGGACTTTCGCTTCCTGAGCCCTCTAGTTCTGCAAGGGTTATGGTTGATTTGCCATCAATACTGGTGAAAGGAGATAGTGAAGACATTGCTGTCTCATCAGACACAAGATCGTAATCTTTCTCAATTGAAGCTGCTGTTGTCTTTTTGGTGCTGAACAAAAAAGAAGCTGTAGAAGATGCTGTGTCGTTGGTAGACATCTCTGTTGTCTGATCATCTAAACTCTGTTGATATGCTTTGGAAGAAGAGGAATCTTCTATTGCTGTTACAGGTATGCCCTCAATCCCACTAGTGACTGAAACTTGTTGTTTGTCAGAAGTTACTGACAAAAGTTCCTCTGTGCTGTAAAGTGGTGATGCTATGTAGACAGTTGGTTTTGACATTTCACTTGATGAAGGTATGTGCGATGAAGACATCGTACTGAGTGTTGAATAAGCAGTAGTTGTGGTCAATGATGATTGATCTGTGGCACCATCAACACTGTGTTTTGAAGCCTCTGACTCTGAGGAGATTAAGATAGATGTGTTTGAAGGTTTAATTGTTGAGCCAGTGAGGAATGAAGATGACTCCACAAGTGTAGAAGATGCACTACTTGATCTTGTCAGTAGAGTTGGGGCTGTGTCATCAAAGACTGTAGGTACTGATGGTTCCTTTTGAGGAGATGGCAGAATTGTCTTATATGTTTCATGTCCATCTGTTATTCCAGGTGATTTAGCTGTTGGTGCCTCCGAAGTAGATGGAGATGAAGATGAACCTTTGCGAGAAGTAGTTGAGCTTAACACAAGCGTGGTTTGGCTTCCAGAGCCCTCTTGATCTAATTGCGCAATGGTAAGGGACTTTTCTGGCATATCTGTAACATAAGAACCTGTGGGTATCATTGTCTTTTCTATGTAGACACTCTCAAAAAGCTCTGCTGGAGGGTTTGTAGTTGTTTCTGTGCTGAACAGTGAGGAAGCGAGGGAAGACTCTGTTGGTTTGCTGGACATGACATTTGTATAATCAGCAGACTTTGTTTCATCTGTTTTTGAAGAGGATGTTACTTCTGCCAAAGAGCTTGCATGTGGAAATGAAGATGCATCACTGACTGACGTGTTTGAGCTCATTGTGCTTGGACTTTCACTTCCTGAGCCCTCAAGTTCTGTAAGGGTTATGGTAGATAGTGAAGACATCACTGTCTCATCAGTAACAAGATCGTAATCCTTCTCAATTGGTCCGGCTGTTGTCTTTTTGGTGCTGAACAATGAATAAGCTGTAGAAGATGCTGTGTCAATGGTAGATATCTCTATTGTCTGATCATCTAAGCTCTGTTGATATGTTTTGGGAGAAGAAGAATCTTCTATTGCTGTTACAGGTATGTCCTCAGTCCTACCAGTGACTGAAGCTTGTTGTTTGTCAGAGGTTACTGACAAAATTTCCTCTGTGCTGTAAAGAGGTGATGCTGTGTAGACAGTTGCTTTTGACATTTCACTTGATGAAGGTATGTGTGATGAAGACATCGTACTGAGTGTTGAATAAGCAGTAGTTGTGCTCATTGATGACTGATCCGTGGCACCATCAACACTGTGTTTTGAAGTCTCTGACTCTGAGGCGATTAAGATAGATGTGCTTGAAGGTTTAACTGTTGAGCCAGTGAGGAATGAAGATGACTCCACACGTGTAGAAGATGCACTAGTTGATCTTGTCAGTAGAGTTGGGGCTGTGTCATCAAAGACTGTGGATACTGATGGTTCCATTTGAAGAGATGGCAGAAGTGTCTTATTTGTTTCTTGTCCATCTGTTATTCCAGGTGATTTAGCTGTTGGTGCCTCCGAAGTAGATGGAGATGAAGATGAACCTTTGCGAGAAGTAGTTGAGCTTAACACAAGTGTGGTTTGGCTTCCAGAGCCTTCTTGATCTAATTGTGCAATGGTAAGGGACTTTTCTGGCATATCTGTAACATAAGAACCTGTGGGTATCATTGTCTTTTCTATGTAGACACTCTCAAAAAGCTCTGCTGGAGGGTTTGTAGTTGTTTCTGTGCTGAACAGTGAGGAAGCGAGGGAAGACTCCGTTGGTTTGCTGGACATGACATTTGTATAATCAGCAGACTTTGTTTCATCTGTGTTTGATGATGTTTTTGAAGAGGATGTTACTTCTGCCAAAGAGCTTGCATGTGGAAATGAAGATGCATCACTGACTGACATGCTTGAGCTTATTGTGCTTGGACTTTCGCTTCCTGAGCCCTCTAGTTCTGCAAGGGTTATGGTTGATTTGCCATCAATACTGGTGAAAGGAGATAGTGAAGACATTGCTGTCTCATCAGAAACAAGATCGTAATCTTTCTCAATTGAAGCTGCTGTTGTCTTTTTGGTGCTGAACAAAAAAGAAGCTGTAGAAGATGCTGTGTCATTGGTAGACATCTCTGTTGTCTGATCATCTAAACTCTGTTGATATGCTTTGGAAGAAGAGGAATCTTCTATTGCTGTTACAGGTATGCCCTCAATCCTACTAGTGACTGAAACTTGTTTGTCAGAAGTTACTGACAAAATGTCCTCTGTGCTGTAAAGTGGTGATGCTGTGTAGACAGTTGTTTTTGACATTTCACTTGAAGAAGGTTTGTGCGATGAAGACATCGTACTGAGTGTTGAATAAGCAGTAGTTGTGGTCAATGATGACTGATCTGTGGCACCATCAACACTGTGTTTTGAAGCCTCTGACTCTGAGGAGATTAAGATAGATGTGTTTGAAGGTTTAATTGTTGCGCCAGTGAGGAATGAAGATGACTCCACAAGTGTAGAAGATGCACTACTTGATCTTGTCAGTAGAGATGGGGCTGTGTCATCAAAGACTGTAGGTACTGATGGTTCCTTTTGAGGAGATGGCAGAAGTGTCTTATATGTTTCATGTCCATCTGTTATTCCAGGTGATTTAGCTGTTGGAGCCTCCGAAGTAGATGGAGATGAAGATGAACATTTGCGAGAAGTAGTTGAGCTTAACACAAGTGTGGTTTGGCTTCCAGAGCCCTCTTGATCTAATTGCGCAATGGTAAGGGACTTTTCTGGCATATCTGTAACATAAGAACCTGTGGGTATCATTGTCTTTTCTATGTAGACACTCTCAAAAAGCTCTGCTGGAGGGTTTGTAGTTGTTTCTGTGCTGAACAGTGAGGAAGCGAGGGAAGACTCTGTTGGTTTGCTGGACATGACATTTGTATAATCAGCAGACTTTGTTTCATCTGTTTTTGAAGAGGATGCTACTTCTGCCAAAGAGCTTGCATGTGGAAATGAAGATGCATCACTGACTGACGTGTTTGAGCTCATTGTGCTTGGACTTTCACTTCCTGAGCCCTCAAGTTCTGCAAGGGTTATGGTAGATAGTGAAGACATCACTGTCTCATCAGTAACAAGATCGTAATCCTTCTCAATTGGTCCGGCTGTTGTCTTTTTGGTGCTGAACAATGAATAAGCTGTAGAAGATGCTGTGTCAATGGTAGATATCTCTATTGTCTGATCATCTAAGCTCTGTTGATATGTTTTTGGAGAAGAAGAATCTTCTATTGCTGTTACAGGTATGTCCTCAGTCCTACCAGTGACTGAAGCTTGTTGTTTGTCAGAAGTTACTGACAAAATTTCCTCTGTGCTGTAAAGAGGTGATGCTGTGTAGACAGTTGCTTTTGACATTTCACTTGATGAAGGTATGTGTGATGAAGACATCATACTGAGTGTTGAATAAGCAGTAGTTGTGCTCATTGATGACTGATCCGTGGCACCATCAACACTGTGTTTTGAAGTCTCTGACTCTGAGGCGATTAAGATAGATGTGCTTGAAGGTTTAACTGTTGAGCCAGTGAGGAATGAAGATGACTCCACAAGTGTAGAAGATGCACTAGTTGATCTTGTCAGTAGAGATGGGGCTGTGTCATCAAAGACTGTAGGTACTGATGGTTCCTTTTGAGGAGATGGCAGAAGTGTCTTATATGTTTCATGTCCATCTGTTATTCCAGGAGATTTAGCTGTTGGTGCCTCCGAAGTAGATGGAGATGAAGATGAACATTTGCGAGAAGTAGTTGAGCTTAACACAAGCGTGGTTTGGCTTCTAGAGCGCTCTTGATCTAATTGCGCAATGGTAAGGGACTTTTCTGGCATATCTGTAACATAAGAACCTGTGGGTATCATTGTCTTTTCTATGTAGACACTCTCAAAAAGCTCTGCTGGAGGGTTTGTAGTTGTTTCTGTGCTGAACAGTGAGGAAGCGAGGGAAGACTCTGTTGGTTTGCTGGACATGACATTTGTATAATCAGCAGACTTTGTTTCATCTGTTTTTGAAGAGGATGTTACTTCTGCCAAAGAGCTTGCATGTGGAAATGAAGATGCATCACTGACTGACGTGTTTGAGCTCATTGTGCTTGGACTTTCACTTCCTGAGCCCTCAAGTTCTGCAACGGTTATGGTAGATAGTGAAGACATCACTGTCTCATCAGTAACAAGATCGTAATCCTTCTCAATTGGTCCGGCTGTTGTCTTTTTGGTGCTGAACAATGAATAAGCTGTAGAAGATGCTGTGTCAATGGTAGATATCTCTATTGTCTGATCATCTAAGCTCTGTTGATATGTTTTGGGAGAAGAAGAATCTTCTATTGCTGTTACAGGTATGTCCTCAGTCCTACCAGTGACTGAAGCTTGTTGCTTGTCAGAGGTTACTGACAAAATTTCCTCTGTGCTGTAAAGAGGTGATGCTGTGTAGACAGTTGCTTTTGACATTTCACTTGATGAAGGTATGTGTGATGAAGACATCATACTGAGTGTTGAATAAGCAGTAGTTGTGCTCATTGATGACTGATCCGTGGCACCATCAACACTGTGTTTTGAAGTCTCTGACTCTGAGGCGATTAAGATAGATGTGCTTGAAGGTTTAACTGTTGAGCCAGTGAGGAATGAAGATGACTCCACAAGTGTAGAAGATGCACTAGTTGATCTTGTCAGTAGAGTTGGGGCTGTGTCATCAAAGACTGTGGATACTGATGGTTCCATTTGAAGAGATGGCAGAAGTGTCTTATTTGTTTCTTGTCCATCTGTTATTCCAGGTGATTTAGCTGTTGGTGCCTCCGAAGTAGATGGAGATGAAGGTGAACCTTTGCGAGAAGTAGTTGAGCTTAACACAAGTGTGGTTTGGCTTCCAGAGCCTTCTTGATCTAATTGCGCAATGGTAAGGGACTTTTCTGGCATATCTGTAACATAAGAACCTGTGGGTATCATTGTCTTTTCTATGTAGACACTCTCAAAAAGCTCTGCTGGAGGGTTTGTAGTTGTTTCTGTGCTGAACAGTGAGGAAGCGAGGGAAGACTCTGTTGGTTTGCTGGACATGACATTTGTATAATCAGCAGACTTTGTTTCATCTGTTTTTGAAGAGGATGTTACTTCTGCCAAAGAGCTTGCATGTGGAAATGAAGATGCATCACTGACTGACGTGTTTGAGCTCATTGTGCTTGGACTTTCACTTCCTGAGCCCTCAAGTTCTGCAAGGGTTATGGTAGATAGTGAAGACATCACTGTCTCATCAGTAACAAGATCGTAATCCTTCTCAATTGGTCCGGCTGTTGTCTTTTTGGTGCTGAACAATGAATAAGCTGTAGAAGATGCTGTGTCAATGGTAGATATCTCTATTGTCTGATCATCTAAGCTCTGTTGATATGTTTTGGGAGAAGAAGAATCTTCTATTGCTGTTACAGGTATGTCCTCAGTCCTACCAGTGACTGAAGCTTGTTGTTTGTCAGAGGTTACTGACAAAATTTCCTCTGTGCTGTAAAGAGGTGATGCTGTGTAGACAGTTGGTTTTGACATTTCACTTGATGAAGGTATGTGCGAAGAAGACATCGTACTGAGTGTTGAATGAGCAGTAGTTGTGGTCATTGATGACTGATCCGTGGCACCATCAACACTGTGTTTTGAAGTCTCTGACTCTGAGGAGATTGAGATTGATGCGTTTGAAGGTTTAGTTGTTGAGCCAGTGAGGAATGAAGATGACTCCACAAGTGTAGAAGATGCACTAGCTGATACTGTCAGTAGAGTTGGGGCTGTGCCATCAAAGACTGTGGATACTGGTGGTTCCTTTTGAAGAGATGGCAGTAGTGTCTTATATGTTTCATGTCCATCTGTTATTCCAGGTGATTTAGCTGTTGGTGCCTCCGAAGTAGATGGAGATGAAGATGAACCTTTGCGAGAAGTAGTTGAGCTTAACACAAGCGTGGTTTGGCTTCCAGAGCCCTCTTGATCTAATTGCGCAATGGTAAGGGACTTTTCTGGCATATCTGTAACATAAGAACCTGTGGGTATCATTGTCTTTTCTATGTAGACACTCTCAAAAAGCTCTGCTGGAGGGTTTGTAGTTGTTTCTGTGCTGAACAGTGAGGAAGCGAGGGAAGACTCTGTTGGTTTGCTGGACATGACATTTGTATAATCAGCAGACTTTGTTTCATCTGTTTTTGAAGAGGATGTTACTTCTGCCAAAGAGCTTGCATGTGGAAATGAAGATGCATCACTGACTGACGTGTTTGAGCTCATTGTGCTTGGACTTTCACTTCCTGAGCCCTCAAGTTCTGCAAGGGTTATGGTAGATAGTGAAGACATCACTGTCTCATCAGTAACAAGATCGTAATCCTTCTCAATTGGTCCGGCTGTTGTCTTTTTGGTGCTGAACAATGAATAAGCTGTAGAAGATGCTGTGTCAATGGTAGATATCTCTATTGTCTGATCATCTAAGCTCTGTTGATATGTTTTGGGAGAAGAAGAATCTTCTATTGCTGTTACAGGTATGTCCTCAGTCCTACCAGTGACTGAAGCTTGTTGTTTGTCAGAGGTTACTGACAAAATTTCCTCTGTGCTGTAAAGAGGTGATGCTGTGTAGACAGTTGCTTTTGACATTTCACTTGATGAAGGTATGTGTGATGAAGACATCATACTGAGTGTTGAATAAGCAGTAGTTGTGCTCATTGATGACTGATCCGTGGCACCATCAACACTGTGTTTTGAAGTCTCTGACTCTGAGGCGATTAAGATAGATGTGCTTGAAGGTTTAACTGTTGAGCCAGTGAGGAATGAAGATGACTCCACAAGTGTAGAAGATGCACT
This sequence comes from Nothobranchius furzeri, assembly GCF_043380555.1. Lineage (NCBI taxonomy): Eukaryota > Metazoa > Chordata > Actinopteri > Cyprinodontiformes > Nothobranchiidae > Nothobranchius > Nothobranchius furzeri. The sequence continues at coordinate 43,974,497 of NC_091757.1, forward strand.
AGTTGATCTTGTCAGTAGAGATGGGGCTGTGTCATCAAAGACTGTAGGTACTGATGGTTCCTTTTGAGGAGATGGCAGAAGTGTCTTATATGTTTCATGTCCATCTGTTATTCCAGGTGATTTAGCTGTTGGTGCCTCCGAAGTAGATGGAGATGAAGATGAACATTTGCGAGAAGTAGTTGAGCTTAACACAAGCGTGGTTTGGCTTCCAGAGCCCTCTTGATCTAATTGCGCAATGGTAAGGGACTTTTCTGGCATATCTGTAACATAAGAACCTGTGGGTATCATTGTCTTTTCTATGTAGACACTCTCAAAAAGCTCTGCTGGAGGGTTTGTAGTTGTTTCTGTGCTGAACAGTGAGGAAGCGAGGGAAGACTCTGTTGGTTTGCTGGACATGACATTTGTATAATCAGCAGACTTTGTTTCATCTGTTTTTGAAGAGGATGTTACTTCTGCCAAAGCGCTTGCATGTGGAAATGAAGATGCATCACTGACTGACGTGTTTGAGCTCATTGTGCTTGGACTTTCACTTCCTGAGCCCTCAAGTTCTGCAAGGGTTATGGTAGATAGTGAAGACATCACTGTCTCATCAGTAACAAGATCGTAATCCTTCTCAATTGGTCCGGCTGTTGTCTTTTTGGTGCTGAACAATGAATAAGCTGTAGAAGATGCTGTGTCAATGGTAGATATCTCTATTGTCTGATCATCTAAGCTCTGTTGATATGTTTTGGGAGAAGAAGAATCTTCTATTGCTGTTACAGGTATGTCCTCAGTCCTACCAGTGACTGAAGCTTGTTGTTTGTCAGAGGTTACTGACAAAATTTCCTCTGTGCTGTAAAGAGGTGATGCTGTGTAGACAGTTGCTTTTGACATTTCACTTGATGAAGGTATGTGTGATGAAGACATCATACTGAGTGTTGAATAAGCAGTAGTTGTGCTCATTGATGACTGATCCGTGGCACCATCAACACTGTGTTTTGAAGTCTCTGACTCTGAGGCGATTAAGATAGATGTGCTTGAAGGTTTAACTGTTGAGCCAGTGAGGAATGAAGATGACTCCACAAGTGTAGAAGATGCACTAGTTAATCTTGTCAGTAGAGTTGGGGCTGTGTCATCAAAGACTGTGGATACTGATGGTTCCATTTGAAGAGATGGCAGAAGTGTCTTATTTGTTTCTTGTCCATCTGTTATTCCAGGTGATTTAGCTGTTGGTGCCTCCGAAGTAGATGGAGATGAAGGTGAACCTTTGCGAGAAGTAGTTGAGCTTAACACAAGCGTGGTTTGGCTTCCAGAGCCCTCTTGATCTAATTGAGCAATGGTAAGGGACTTTTCTGGCATATCTGTAACATAAGAACCTGTGGGTATCATTGTCTTTTCTATGTAGACACTCTCAAAAAGCTCTGCTGGAGGGTTTGTAGTTGTTTCTGTGCTGAACAGTGAGGAAGCGAGGGAAGACTCCGTTGGTTTGCTGGACATGACATTTGTATAATCAGCAGACTTTGTTTCATCTGTGTTTGATGATGTTTTTGAAGAGGATGTTACTTCTGCCAAAGAGCTTGCATGTGGAAATGAAGATGCATCACTGACTGACATGCTTGAGCTTATTGTGCTTGGACTTTCGCTTCCTGAGCCCTCTAGTTCTGCAAGGGTTATGGTTGATTTGCCATTAATACTGGTGAAAGGAGATAGTGAAGACATTGCTGTCTCATCAGACACAAGATCGTAATCTTTCTCAATTGAAGCTGCTGTTGTCTTTTTGGTGCTGAACAAAAAAGAAGCTGTAGAAGATGCTGTGTCGTTGGTAGACATCTCTGTTGTCTGATCATCTAAACTCTGTTGATATGCTTTGGAAGAAGAGGAATCTTCTATTGCTGTTACAGGTATGCCCTCAATCCTACTAGTGACTGAAACTTGTTGTTTGTCAGAAGTTACTGACAAAAGTTCCTCTGTGCTGTAAAGTGGTGATGCTGTGTAGACAGTTGGTTTTGACATTTCACTTGAAGAAGGTATGTGCGATGAAGACATCGTACTGAGTGTTGAATAAGCAGTAGTTGTGGTCAATGATGACTGATCTGTGGCACCATCAACACTGTGTTTTGAAGCCTCTGACTCTGAGGAGATTAAGATAGATGTGTTTGAAGGTTTAATTGTTGCGCCAGTGAGGAATGAAGATGACTCCACAAGTGTAGAAGATGCACTACTTGATTTTGTCAGTAGAGTTGGGGCTGTGTCATCAAAGACTGTAGGTACTGATGGTTCCTTTTGAGGAGATGGCAGAAGTGTCTTATATGTTTCATGTCCATCTGTTATTCCAGGTGATTTAGCTGTTGGTGCCTCCGAAGTAGATGGAGATGAAGATGAACCTTTGCGAGAAGTAGTTGAGCTTAACACAAGCGTGGTTTGGCTTCCAGAGCCCTCTTGATCTAATTGCGCAATGGTAAGGGACTTTTCTGGCATATCTGTAACATAAGAACCTGTGGGTATCATTGTCTTTTCTATGTAGACACTCTCAAAAAGCTCTGCTGGAGGGTTTGTAGTTGTTTCTGTGCTGAACAGTGAGGAAGCGAGGGAAGACTCTGTTGGTTTGCTGGACATGACATTTGTATAATCAGCAGACTTTGTTTCATCTGTTTTTGAAGAGGATGTTACTTCTGCCAAAGAGCTTGCATGTGGAAATGAAGATGCATCACTGACTGACGTGTTTGAGCTCATTGTGCTTGGACTTTCACTTCCTGAGCCCTCAAGTTCTGCAAGGGTTATGGTAGATAGTGAAGACATCACTGTCTCATCAGTAACAAGATCGTAATCCTTCTCAATTGGTCCGGCTGTTGTCTTTTTGGTGCTGAACAATGAATAAGCTGTAGAAGATGCTGTGTCAATGGTAGATATCTCTATTGTCTGATCATCTAAGCTCTGTTGATATGTTTTGGGAGAAGAAGAATCTTCTATTGCTGTTACAGGTATGTCCTCAGTCCTACCAGTGACTGAAGCTTGTTGTTTGTGAGAGGTTACTGACAAAATTTCCTCTGTGCTGTAAAGAGGTGATGCTGTGTAGACAGCTGCTTTTGACATTTCACTTGATGAAGGTATGTGTGATGAAGACATCGTACTGAGTGTTGAATAAGCAGTAGTTGTGCTCATTGATGACTGATCCGTGGCACCATCAACACTGTGTTTTGAAGTGTCTGACTCTGAGGCGATTAAGATAGATGTGCTTGAAGGTTTAACTGTTGAGCCAGTGAGGAATGAAGATGACTCCACAAGTGTAGAAGATGCACTAGTTGATCTTGTCAGTAGAGTTGGGGCTGTGTCATCAAAGACTGTGGATACTGATGGTTCCATTTGAGGAGATGGCAGAAGTGTCTTATTTGTTTCTTGTCCATCTGTTATTCCAGGTGATTTAGCTGTTGGTGCCTCCGAAGTAGATGGAGATGAAGATGAACCTTTGCGAGAAGTAGTTGAGCTTAACACAAGTGTGGTTTGGCTTCCAGAGCCTTCTTGATCTAATTGCGCAATGGTAAGGGACTTTTCTGGCATATCTGTAACATAAGAACCTGTGGGTATCATTGTCTTTTCTATGTAGACACTCTCAAAAAGCTCTGCTGGAGGGTTTGTAGTTGTTTCTGTGCTGAACAGTGAGGAAGCGAGGGAAGACTCCGTTGGTTTGCTGGACATGACATTTGTATAATGAGCAGACTTTGTTTCATCTGTGTTTGATGATGTTTTTGAAGAGGATGTTACTTCTGCCAAAGAGCTTGCATGTGGAAATGAAGATGCATCACTGACTGACATGCTTGAGCTTATTGTGCTTGGACTTTCGCTTCCTGAGCCCTCTAGTTCTGCAAGGGTTATGGTTGATTTGCCATCAATACTGGTGAAAGGAGATAGTGAAGACATTGCTGTCTCATCAGACACAAGATCGTAATCTTTCTCAATTGAAGCTGCTGTTGTCTTTTTGGTGCTGAACAAAAAAGAAGGTGTAGAAGATGCTGTGTCGTTGGTAGACATCTCTGTTGTCTGATCATCTAAACTCTGTTGATATGCTTTGGAAGAAGAGGAATCTTCTATTGCTGTTACAGGTATGCCCTCAATCCTACTAGTGACTGAAACTTGTTGTTTGTCAGAAGTTACTGACAAAAGTTCCTCTGTGCTGTAAAGTGGTGATGCTGTGTAGACAGTTGGTTTTGACATTTCACTTGAAGAAGGTATGTGCGATGAAGACATCGTACTGAGTGTTGAATAAGCAGTAGTTGTGGTCAATGATGACTGATCTGTGGCACCATCAACACTGTGTTTTGAAGCCTCTGACTCTGAGGAGATTAAGATAGATGTGTTTGAAGGTTTAATTGTTGCGCCAGTGAGGAATGAAGATGACTCCACAAGTGTAGAAGATGCACTACTTGATCTTGTCAGTAGAGTTGGGGCTGTGTCATCAAAGACTGTAGGTACTGATGGTTCCTTTTGAGGAGATGGCAGAAGTGTCTTATATGTTTCATGTCCATCTGTTATTCCAGGTGATTTAGCTGTTGGTGCCTCCGAAGTAGATGGAGATGAAGATGAACCTTTGCGAGAAGTAGTTGAGCTTAACACAAGCGTGGTTTGGCTTCCAGGGCCCTCTTGATCTAATTGCGCAATGGTAAGGGACTTTTCTGGCATATCTGTAACATAAGAACCTGTGGGTATCATTGTCTTTTCTATGTAGACACTCTCAAAAAGCTCTGCTGGAGGGTTTGTAGTTGTTTCTGTGCTGAACAGTGAGGAAGCGAGGGAAGACTCTGTTGGTTTGCTGGACATGACATTTGTATAATCAGCAGACTTTGTTTCATCTGTTTTTGAAGAGGATGTTACTTCTGCCAAAGAGCTTGCATGTGGAAATGAAGATGCATCACTGACTGACGTGTTTGAGCTCATTGTGCTTGGACTTTCACTTCCTGAGCCCTCAAGTTCTGCAAGGGTTATGGTAGATAGTGAAGACATCACTGTCTCATCAGTAACAAGATCGTAATCCTTCTCAATTGGTCCGGCTGTTGTCTTTTTGGTGCTGAACAATGAATAAGCTGTAGAAGATGCTGTGTCAATGGTAGATATCTCTATTGTCTGATCATCTAAGCTCTGTTGATATGTTTTGGGAGAAGAAGAATCTTCTATTGCTGTTACAGGTATGTCCTCAGTCCTACCAGTGACTGAAGCTTGTTGTTTGTCAGAGGTTACTGACAAAATTTCCTCTGTGCTGTAAAGAGGTGATGCTGTGTAGACAGTTGCTTTTGACATTTCACTTGATGAAGGTATGTGTGATGAAGACATCGTACTGAGTGTTGAATAAGCAGTAGTTGTGCTCATTGATGACTGATCCGTGGCACCATCAACACTGTGTTTTGAAGTCTCTGACTCTGAGGCGATTAAGATAGATGTGCTTGAAGGTTTAACTGTTGAGCCAGTGAGGAATGAAGATGACTCCACAAGTGTAGAAGATGCACTAGTTGATCTTGTCAGTAGAGTTGGGGCTGTGTCATCAAAGACTGTGGATACTGATGGTTCCATTTGAAGAGATGGCAGAAGTGTCTTATTTGTTTCTTGTCCATCTGTTATTCCAGGTGATTTAGCTGTTGGTGCCTCCGAAGTAGATGGAGATGAAGATGAACCTTTGCGAGAAGTAGTTGAGCTTAACACAAGTGTGGTTTGGCTTCCAGAGCCTTCTTGATCTAATTGCGCAATGGTAAGGGACTTTTCTGGCATATCTGTAACATAAGAACCTGTGGGTATCATTGTCTTTTCTATGTAGACACTCTCAAAAAGCTCTGCTGGAGGGTTTGTAGTTGTTTCTGTGCTGAACAGTGAGGAAGCGAGGGAAGACTCCGTTGGTTTGCTGGACATGACATTTGTATAATCAGCAGACTTTGTTTCATCTGTGTTTGATGATGTTTTTGAAGAGGATGTTACTTCTGCCAAAGAGCTTGCATGTGGAAATGAAGATGCATCACTGACTGACATGCTTGAGCTTATTGTGCTTGGACTTTCGCTTCCTGAGCCCTCTAGTTCTGCAAGGGTTATGGTTGATTTGCCATCAATACTGGTGAAAGGAGATAGTGAAGACATTGCTGTCTCATCAGACACAAGATCGTAATCTTTCTCAATTGAAGCTGCTGTTGTCTTTTTGGTGCTGAACAAAAAAGAAGCTGTAGAAGATGCTGTGTCGTTGGTAGACATCTCTGTTGTCTGATCATCTAAACTCTGTTGATATGCTTTGGAAGAAGAGGAATCTTCTATTGCTGTTACAGGTATGCCCTCAATCCTACTAGTGACTGAAACTTGTTGTTTGTCAGAAGTTACTGACAAAAGTTCCTCTGTGCTGTAAAGTGGTGATGCTGTGTAGACAGTTGGTTTTGACATTTCACTTGAAGAAGGTATGTGCGATGAAGACATCGTACTGAGTGTTGAATAAGCAGTAGTTGTGGTCAATGATGACTGATCTGTGGCACCATCAACACTGTGTTTTGAAGCCTCTGACTCTGAGGAGATTAAGATAGATGTGTTTGAAGGTTTAATTGTTGAGCCAGTGAGGAATGAAGATGACTCCACAAGTGTAGAAGATGCACTACTTGATCTTGTCAGTAGAGTTGGGGCTGTGTCATCAAAGACTGTAGGTACTGATGGTTCCTTTTGAGGAGATGGCAGAAGTGTCTTATATGTTTCATGTCCATCTGTTATTCCAGGTGATTTAGCTGTTGGTGCCTCCGAAGTAGATGGAGATGAAGATGAACCTTTGCGAGAAGTAGTTGAGCTTAACACAAGCGTGGTTTGGCTTCCAGAGCCCTCTTGATCTAATTGCGCAATGGTAAGGGACTTTTCTGGCATATCTGTAACATAAGAACCTGTGGGTATCATTGTCTTTTCTATGTAGACACTCTCATAAAACTCTGCTGGAGGGTTTGTAGTTGTTTCTGTGCTGAACAGTGAGGAAGCGAGGGAAGACTCTGTTGGTTTGCTGGACATAACATTTGTATAATCAGCAGACTTTGTTTCATCTGTTTTTGAAGAGGATGTTACTTCTGCCAAAGAGCTTGCATGTGGAAATGAAGATGCATCACTGACTGACGTGTTTGAGCTCATTGTGCTTGGACTTTCACTTCCTGAGCCCTCAAGTTCTGCAAGGGTTATGGTAGATAGTGAAGACATCACTGTCTCATCAGTAACAAGATCGTAATCCTTCTCAATTGGTCCGGCTGTTGTCTTTTTGGTGCTGAACAATGAATAAGCTGTAGAAGATGCTGTGTCAATGGTAGATATCTCTATTGTCTGATCATCTAAGCTCTGTTGATATGTTTTGGGAGAAGAAGAATCTTCTATTGCTGTTACAGGTATGTCCTCAGTCCTACCAGTGACTGAAGCTTGTTGCTTGTCAGAGGTTACTGACAAAATTTCCTCTGTGCTGTAAAGAGGTGATGCTGTGTAGACAGTTGCTTTTGACATTTCACTTGATGAAGGTATGTGTGATGAAGACATCGTACAGAGTGTTGAATAAGCAGTAGTTGTGCTCATTGATGACTGATCCGTGGCACCATCAACACTGTGTTTTGAAGTCTCTGACTCTGAGGCGATTAAGATAGATGTGCTTGAAGGTTTAACTGTTGAGCCAGTGAGGAATGAAGATGACTCCACAAGTGTAGAAGATGCACTAGTTGATCTTGTCAGTAGAGTTGGGGCTGTGTCATCAAAGACTGTGGATACTGATGGTTCCATTTGAAGAGATGGCAGAAGTGTCTTATTTGTTTCTTGTCCATCTGTTATTCCAGGTGATTTAGCTGTTGGTGCCTCCGAAGTAGATGGAGATGAAGATGAACTTTTGCGAGAAGTAGTTGAGCTTAACACAAGTGTGGTTTGGCTTCCAGAGCCTTCTTGATCTAATTGCGCAATGGTAAGGGACTTTTCTGGCATATCTGTAACATAAGAACCTGTGGGTATCATTGTCTTTTCTATGTAGACACTCTCAAAAAGCTCTGCTGGAGGGTTTGTAGTTGTTTCTGTGCTGAACAGTGAGGAAGCGAGGGAAGACTCCGTTGGTTTGCTGGACATGACATTTGTATAATCAGCAGACTTTGTTTCATCTGTGTTTGATGATGTTTTTGAAGAGGATGTTACTTCTGCCAAAGAGCTTGCATGTGGAAATGAAGATGCATCACTGACTGACATGCTTGAGCTTATTGTGCTTGGACTTTCGCTTCCTGAGCCCTCTAGTTCTGCAAGGGTTATGGTTGATTTGCCATCAATACTGGTGAAAGGAGATAGTGAAGACATTGCTGTCTCATCAGACACAAGATCGTAATGTTTCTCAATTGAAGCTGCTGTTGTCTTTTTGGTGCTGAACAAAAAAGAAGCTGTAGAAGATGCTGTGTCGTTGGTAGACATCTCTGTTGTCTGATCAACTAAACTCTGTTGATATGCTTTGGAAGAAGAGGAATCTTCTATTGCTGTTACAGGTATGCCCTCAATCCTACTAGTGACTGAAACTTGTTGTTTGTCAGAAGTTACTGACAAAAGTTCCTCTGTGCTGTAAAGTGGTGATGCTGTGTAGACAGTTGGTTTTGACATTTCACTTGAAGAAGGTATGTGCGATGAAGACATCGTACTGAGTGTTGAATAAGCAGTAGTTGTGGTCAATGATGACTGATCTGTGGCACCATCAACACTGTGTTTTGAAGCCTCTGACTCTGAGGAGATTAAGATAGATGTGTTTGAAGGTTTAATTGTTGAGCCAGTGAGGAATGAAGATGACTCCACAAGTGTAGAAGATGCACTACTTGATCTTGTCAGTAGAGTTGGGGCTGTGTCATCAAAGACTGTAGGTACTGATGGTTCCTTTTGAGGAGATGGCAGAAGTGTCTTATATGTTTCATGTCCATCTGTTATTCCAGGTGATTTAGCTGTTGGTGCCTCCGAAGTAGATGGAGATGAAGATGAACCTTTGCGAGAAGTAGTTGAGCTTAACACAAGCGTGGTTTGGCTTCCACAGCCCTCTTGATCCAATTGCGCAATGGTAAGGGACTTTTCTGGCATATCTGTAACATAAGAACCTGTGGGTATCATTGTCTTTTCTATGTAGACACTCTCAAAAAGCTCTGCTGGAGGGTTTGTAGTTGTTTCTGTGCTGAACAGTGAGGAAGCGAGGGAAGACTCTGTTGGTTTGCTGGACATGACATTTGTATAATCAGCAGACTTTGTTTCATCTGTTTTTGAAGAGGATGTTACTTCTGCCAAAGAGCTTGCATGTGGAAATGAAGATGCATCACTGACTGACGTGTTTGAGCTCATTGTGCTTGGACTTTCACTTCCTGAGCCCTCAAGTTCTGCAAGGGTTATGGTAGATAGTGAAGACATCACTGTCTCATCAGTAACAAGATCGTAATCCTTCTCAAATGGTCCGGCTGTTGTCTTTTTGGTGCTGAACAATGAATAAGCTGTAGAAGATGCTGTGTCAATGGTAGATATCTCTATTGTCTGATCATCTAAGCTCTGTTGATATGTGTTGGGAGAAGAAGAATCTTCTATTGCTGTTATAGGTATGTCCTCAGTCCTACCAGTGACTGAAGCTTGTTGTTTGTCAGAGGTTACTGACAAAATTTCCTCTGTGCTGTAAAGAGGTGATGCTGTGCAGACAGTTGGTTTTGACATTTCACTTGAAGAAGGTATGTGCGATGAAGACATCGTACTGAGTGTTGAATAAGCAGTAGTTGTGGTCAATGATGACTGATCTGTGGCACCATCAACACTGTGTTTTGAAGCCTCTGACTCTGAGGAGATTAAGATAGATGTGTTTGAAGGTTTAATTGTTGAGCCAGTGAGGAATGAAGATGACTCCACAAGTGTAGAAGATGCACTACTTGATCTTGTTAGTAGAGTTGGGGCTGTGTCATCAAAGACTGTAGGTACTGATGGTTCCTTTTGAAGAGATGGCAGAAGTGTCTTATATGTTTCATGTCCATCTGTTATTCCAGGTGATTTAGCTGTTGGTGCCTCCGAAGTAGATGGAGATGAAGATGAACCTTTGCGAGAAGTAGTTGAGCTTAACACAAGGGTGGTTTGGCTTCCAGAGCCCTCTTGATCTAATTGCGCAATGGTAAGGGACTTTTCTGGCATATCTGTAACATAAGAACCTGTGGGTATCATTGTCTTGTCTATGTAGACACTCTCAAAAAGCTCTGCTGGAGGGTTTGTAGTTGTTTCTGTGCTGAACAGGGAGGAAGCGAGGGAAGACTCTGTTGGTTTGCTGGACATGACATTTGTATAATCAGCAGACTTTGTTTCATCTGTTTTTGATGATGTTTTTGAAGAGGATGTTACTTCTGCCAAAGAGCTTGCATGTGGAAATGAAGATGCATCACTGACTGATGTGTTTGAGCTCATTGTGCTTGGACTTTCACTTCCTGAGCCCTCAAGTTCTGCAAGGGTTATGGTAGATAGTGAAGACATCACTGTCTCATCAGTAACAAGATCGTAATCCTTCTCAATTGGTCCGGCTGTTGTCTTTTTGGTGCTGAACAATGAATAAGCTGTAGAAGATGCTGTGTCAATGGTAGATATCTCTATTGTCTGATCATCTAAGCTCTGTTGATATGTTTTGGGAGAAGAAGAATCTTCTATTGCTGTTACAGGTATGTCCTCAGTCCTACCAGTGACTGAAGCTTGTTGCTTGTCAGAGGTTACTGACAAAATTTCCTCTGTGCTGTAAAGAGGTGATGCTGTGTAGACAGTTGCTTTTGACATTTCACTTGATGAAGGTATGTGTGATGAAGACATCGTACTGAGTGTTGAATAAGCAGTAGTTGTGCTCATTGATGACTGATCCGTGGCACCATCAACACTGTGTTTTGAAGTCTCTGACTCTGAGGCGATTAAGATAGATGTGCTTGAAGGTTTAACTGTTGAGCCAGTGAGGAATGAAAATGACTCCACAAGTGTAGAAGATGCAGTAGTTGATCTTGTCAGTAGAGTTGGGGCTGTGTCATCAAAGACTGTGGATACTGATGGTTCCATTTGAAGAGATGGCAGAAGTGTCTTATTTGTTTCTTGTCCATCTGTTATTCCAGGTGATTTAGCTGTTGGTGCCTCCGAAGTAGATGGAGATGAAGATGAACTTTTGCGAGAAGTAGTTGAGCTTAACACAAGTGTGGTTTGGCTTCCAGAGCCTTCTTGATCTAATTGCGCAATGGTAAGGGACTTTTCTGGCATATCTGTAACATAAGAACCTGTGGGTATCATTGTCTTTTCTATGTAGACACTCTCAAAAAGCTCTGCTGGAGGGTTTGTAGTTGTTTCTGTGCTGAACAGTGAGGAAGCGAGGGAAGACTCCGTTGGTTTGCTGGACATGACATTTGTATAATCAGCAGACTTTGTTTCATCTGTGTTTGATGATGTTTTTGAAGAGGATGTTACTTCTGCCAAAGAGCTTGCATGTGGAAATGAAGATGCATCACTGACTGACATGCTTGAGCTTATTGTGCTTGGACTTTCGCTTCCTGAGCCCTCTAGTTCTGCAAGGGTTATGGTTGATTTGCCATCAATACTGGTGAAAGGAGATAGTGAAGACATTGCTGTCTCATCAGACACAAGATCGTAATCTTTCTCAATTGAAGCTGCTGTTGTCTTTTTGGTGCTGAACAAAAAAGAAGCTGTAGAAGATGCTGTGTCGTTGGTAGACATCTCTGTTGTCTGATCAACTAAACTCTGTTGATATGCTTTGGAAGAAGAGGAATCTTCTATTGCTGTTACAGGTATGCCCTCAGTCCTACTAGTGACTGAAACTTGTTGTTTGTCAGAAGTTACTGACAAAAGTTCCTCTGTGCTGTAAAGTGGTGATGCTGTGTAGACAGTTGGTTTTGACATTTCACTTGAAGAAGGTATGTGCGATGAAGACATCGTACTGAGTGTTGAATAAGCAGTAGTTGTGGTCAATGATGACTGATCTGTGGCACCATCAACACTGTGTTTTGAAGCCTCTGACTCTGAGGAGATTAAGATAGATGTGTTTGAAGGTTTAATTGTTGAGCCAGTGAGGAATGAAGATGACTCCACAAGTGTAGAAGATGCACTACTTGATCTTGTCAGTAGAGTTGGGGCTGTGTCATCAAAGACTGTAGGTACTGATGGTTCCTTTTGAGGAGATGGCAGAAGTGTCTTATATGTTTCATGTCCATCTGTTATTCCAGGTGATTTAGCTGTTGGTGCCTCCGAAGTAGATGGAGATGAAGATGAACCTTTGCGAGAAGTAGTTGAGCTTAACACAAGCGTGGTTTGGCTTCCAGAGCCCTCTTGATCCAATTGCGCAATGGTAAGGGACTTTTCTGGCATATCTGTAACATAAGAACCTGTGGGTATCATTGTCTTTTCTATGTAGACACTCTCAAAAAGCTCTGCTGGAGGGTTTGTAGTTGTTTCTGTGCTGAACAGTGAGGAAGCGAGGGAAGACTCTGTTGGTTTGCTGGACATGACATTTGTATAATCAGCAGACTTTGTTTCATCTGTTTTTGAAGAGGATGTTACTTCTGCCAAAGAGCTTGCATGTGGAAATGAAGATGCATCACTGACTGACGTGTTTGAGCTCATTGTGCTTGGACTTTCACTTCCTGAGCCCTCAAGTTCTGCAAGGGTTATGGTAGATAGTGAAGACATCACTGTCTCATCAGTAACAAGATCGTAATCCTTCTCAAATGGTCCGGCTGTTGTCTTTTTGGTGCTGAACAATGAATAAGCTGTAGAAGATGCTATGTCAATGGTAGATATCTCTATTGTCTGATCATCTAAGCTCTGTTGATATGTTTTGGGAGAAGAAGAATCTTCTATTGCTGTTATAGGTATGTCCTCAGTCCTACCAGTGACTGAAGCTTGTTGTTTGTCAGAGGTTACTGACAAAATTTCCTCTGTGCTGTAAAGAGGTGATGCTGTGTAGACAGTTGGTTTTGACATTTCACTTGAAGAAGGTATGTGCGATGAAGACATCGTACTGAGTGTTGAATAAGCAGTAGTTGTGGTCAATGATGACTGATCTGTGGCACCATCAACACTGTGTTTTGAAGCCTCTGACTCTGAGGAGATTAAGATAGATGTGTTTGAAGGTTTAATTGTTGAGCCAGTGAGGAATGAAGATGACTCCACAAGTGTAGAAGATGCACTACTTGATCTTGTTAGTAGAGTTGGGGCTGTGTCATCAAAGACTGTAGGTACTGATGGTACCTTTTGAAGAGATGGCAGAAGTGTCTTATATGTTTCATGTCCATCTGTTATTCCAGGTGATTTAGCTGTTGGTGCCTCCGAAGTAGATGGAGATGAAGATGAACCTTTGCGAGAAGTAGTTGAGCTTAACACAAGGGTGGTTTGGCTTCCAGAGCCCTCTTGATCTAATTGCGCAATGGTAAGGGACTTTTCTGGCATATCTGTAACATAAGAACCTGTGGGTATCATTGTCTTGTCTATGTAGACACTCTCAAAAAGCTCTGCTGGAGGGTTTGTAGTTGTTTCTGTGCTGAACAGGGAGGAAGCGAGGGAAGACTCTGTTGGTTTGCTGGACATGACATTTGTATAATCAGCAGACTTTGTTTCATCTGTTTTTGATGATGTTTTTGAAGAGGATGTTACTTCTGCCAAAGAGCTTGCATGTGGAAATGAAGACGCATCACTGACTGATGTGTTTGAGCTCATTGTGCTTGGACTTTCACTTCCTGAGCCCTCAAGTTCTGCAAGGGTTATGGTAGATAGTGAAGACATCACTGTCTCATCAGTAACAAGATCGTAATCCTTCTCAATTGGTCTGGCTGTTGTCTTTTTGGTGCTGAACAATGAATGAGCTGTAGAAGATGCTGTGTCAATGGTAGATATCTCTATTGTCTGATCATATAAGCTCTGTCGATATGTTTTGGGAGAAGACGAATCTTCTATTGCTGTTACAGGTATGTCCTCAGTCCTACCAGTGACTGAAGCTTGTTGTTTGTAAGAGGTTACTGACAAAATTTCCTCTGTGCTGTAAAGAGGTGATGCTGTGTAGACAGTTGCTTTTGACATTTCACTTGATGAAGGTATGTGTGATGAAGACATCGTACTGAGTGTTGAATAAGCAGTAGTTGTGGTCATTGATGACTGATCCGTGGCACCATCAACACTGTGTTTTGAAGTCTCTGACTCTGAGGAGATTGAGATTGATGTGTTTGAAGGTTTAGTTGTTGAGCCAGTGAGGAATGAAGATGACTCCACAAGTGTAGAAGATGCACTAGTTGATCTTGTCAGCAGAGTTGGGGCTGTGCCATCAAAGACTGTGGATACTGATGGTTCATTTTGAAGAGATGGCAGTAGTGTCTTATGTGGTTCATGCCCATCTGTTATTCCAGGTGATTTAACTGTTGGTGCCTCCGAAGTATAAGGAGATGAAGGTGAACCTTTGAGAGAAAGAGTTGAGCTCAACACAAGTGTGGTTTTGCTTCCTGAATACTCTTGATCTAATTGTGCAATGGTAAGGGGCTTTTCTGACATATCTGTAACATAAGAACCTGTGGGTATCATTGTCTTTTCTGTGTAGACACTCTCAAATAGTTCTGCTGGAGGTTTTGTAGTTGTGTCTGTGCTGAACAGTGAGGAAGCGAGGGAAGACACTGTTGGTTTTCTTGACATGGCAATTGTATAATCAGCAGACTTTGTTTCATCAGTTTTTGATGACGTTTTTGAAGAGGATGTTACTTCTGCCAAAGAGGTTGCTTGTGGAAATGAAGATGCATCACTGACTGACGTGTTTGAGCTCATTGTGCTTGGACTTTCACTTCCTGAGCCCTCAAGTTCTGCAAGGGTTATGGTAGATTTGCCATCAACACTGGTGAAAGGAGATAGTGAAGACATCACTGTCTCATCAGTACCAAGATCGTAATCCTTCTCAATCGGTCCGGCTGTTGTCTTTTTGGTGCTGAACAATGAATAACCTGTAGAAGAAGCTGTGTCAATGGTAGATATCTCTATTGTCTGATCATCTAAGCTCTGTTGATATGTTTTGGGAGAAGAAGAATCTTCTATTGCTGTTACAGGTATGTCCTCAGTCCTACCAGTGATTGAAGCTTGTTGTTTGTCAGAGGTTACTGACAAAATTTCCTCTGTGCTGTAAAGAGGTGATGCTGTGTAGACAGTTGGTTTTGACATTTCACTTGATGAAGGTATGTGCGATGAAGACATCATACTGAGTGTTGAATAAGTAGTAGTTGTGGTCATTGATGACTGATCTGTGGCACCATCAACACTGTGTTTTGAAGTCTCTGACTCTGAGGAGATTGAGATAGATGCGTTTGAAGGTTTAATGTTTGAGCCAGTGAGGAATGAAGATGACTCCACAAGTGTAGAAGATGCACTAGCTGATCCTGTCAGTAGAGTTGGGGCTGTGCCATCAAAGACTGTGGATACTGATGGTTCCTTTTGAAGAGATGGCAGTAGTGTCTTATGTGGTTCATGCCCATGTGTTATTCCAGGTGATTTAGCTGTTGGTGCCTCCGAAGTATAAGGAGATGAAGGTGAACCTTTGAGAGAAAGAGTTGAGCTCAACACAAGTGTGGTTTTGCTTCCTGAATACTCTTGATCTAATTGTGCAATGGTAAGGGGCTTTTCTGACATATCTGTAACATAAGAACCTGTGGGTATCATTGTCTTTTCTGTGTAGACACTCTCAAATAGCTCTGCTGGAGGTTTTGTAGTTGTTTCTGTGCTAAACAGTGAGGAAGGGAGGGAAGACACTGTTGGTATTCTTGACGTGGCAATTGTATAATCAGCAGACTTTGTTTCATCAGTTTTTGATGATGTTTTTGAAGAGGATGTTACTTCTGCCAAAGAGCTTGCATGTGGAAATAAAGATGCATCACTGACTGACGTGTTTGAGCTCATTGTGCTTGGACTTTCACTTCCTGAGCCCTCAAGTTCTGCAAGGCTTATGGTAGATTTGCCATCAATACTGGTGAAAGGAGATAGTGAAGACATCACTGTCTCATCAGTAACAAGATCGTAATCCTTCTCAATTGGTCCGGCTGTTGTCTTTTTGGTGCTGAACAATGAATAAGCTGTAGAAGATGCTGTGTCAATGGTAGATATCTCTATTGTCTGATCATCTGAGCTGTGTTGATATGTTTTGGGAGAAGAAGAATCTTCTATTGCTGTTAAAGGTATGTCCTCAGTCCTACCAGTGACTGAAGCTTGTTGTTTGTCAGAGGTTACTGACAAAATTTCCTCTGTGCTGTAAAGAGGTGATGCTGTGTAGACAGTTGGTTTTGACATTTCACTTGATGAAGGTATGTGCGATGATGACATCGTACTGAGTGTTGAATAAGCAGTAGTTGTGGTCATTGATGACTGATCCGTGGCACCATCAACACTGTGTTTTGAAGTCTCTGACTCTGAGGAGATTGAGATAGATGCGTTTGAAGGTTTAATTGTTGAGCCAGTTAGGAATGAAGATGACTCCACATGTGTAGAAGATGCACTAGTTGATCTTGTCAGTAGAGTTGGGGCTGTGCCATCAAAGACTGTGGATACTGATGGTTCCTTTTGAAGAGATGGCAGTAGTGTCTTATGTGGTTCATGCCCATCTGTTATTCCAGGTGATTTAGCTGTTGGTGCCTCCGAAGTATAAGGAGATGAAGGTGACCCTTTGAGAGAAAGAGTTGAGCTCAACACAAGTGTGGTTTTGCTTCCTGAATACTCTTGATCTAATTGTGCAATGGAAAGGGGCTTTTCTGGCATATCTGTAACATAAGAACCTGCGGGTATCATTGTCTTTTCTGTGTAGAAACTTTCAAATAGCTCTGCTGGAGGTTTTGTAGTTGTTTCTGTGCTGAACAGTGAGGAAGCGAGGGAAGACACTGTTGGTTTCCTTGACATGGCAATTGTATAATCAGCAGACTTTGTTTCATCAGTTTTTGATGATGTTTTTGAAGAGGATGTTACTTCTGCCAAAGAGCTTGCAAGTGGAAATGAAGATGCATCACTGACTGACGTGTAGGACCTCATTGTGCTTGGATTTTCACTTCCTGAGCCCTCAAGTTCGCCAAGGGTTATGGTAGATTTGCCATCAATGCTGGTGAAAGGAGATAGTGAAGACATCACTGTCTCATCAGTAACGAGATCGTAATCCTTCTCAATTGGTCCGGCCGTTGCCTTTTTTGTGCTGAACAATGAAGAAGCTGTAGAAGAAGCTGTGTCAATGGTAGATATCTCTATTGTCTGATCATCTAAGCTCTGTTGATATGTTTTGGGAGAAGAAGAATCTTCTATTGCTGTTACAGGTATGTCCTCAGTCCTACCAGTGACTGAAGCTTGTTGTGTGTCAGAAGTTACTGTCAAAATTTCCTCTGTGCTGTATAGAGGTGATGCTGTGTAGACAATTGGTTTTGACATTTCACTTGAAGGTAAGTGCGATGAAGACATCGTACTGAGTGTTGAATAAGCAGTAGTTGTGGTCATTGATGACTGATCTGTGGCACCATCAACACTGTGTTTTGGAGTCTCTGACTCTGAGGAGATTGAGATAGATGCATTTGAAGGTTTAATTGTTGAGCCAGTGAGGAATGAAGATGACTCCACAAGTGTAGAAGATGCACTAGATGATCTTGTCAGTAGAGTTGGGGCTGTGCCATCAAAGACTGTGGATACTGATGGTTCCTTTTGAAGAGATGGCAGTAGTATCTTATGTGGTTCATGCCCATCTGTTATTCCAGGTGATTTAGCTGTTGGTGCCTCCGAAGTATAAGGAGATGAAGGTGAACCTTTGAGAGAAAGAGTTGAGCTTAACACAAGTGTGGTTTTGCTTCCTGAATACTCTTGATCTAATTGTGCAATGGTAAGGGGCTTTTCTGACATATCTGTAACATAAGAACCTGTGGGTATCATTGTCTTTTCTGTGTAGACACTCTCAAATAGCTCTGCTGGAGGTTTTGTAGTTGTTTCTGTGCTGAACAGTGAGGAAGCGAGGGAAGACACTGTTGGCTTACTTGACATGGCAATTATAGAATCAGCAGACTTTGTTTCATCAGTTTTTGATGATGCTTTTAAAGAGGATGTTACTTCTGCCAAAGAGCTTGCATGTGGAAATGAAGATGCATCACTGACTAACGTGTTTGAGCTCATTGTGCTTGGACTTTCACTTCCTGAGCCCTCAAGTTCTGCAAGGGTTATGGTAGATAGTGAAGACATCACTGTCTCATCAGTAACAAGATCGTAGTCCTTCTCAATTGGTCCGGCTGTTGTCTTTTTGGTGCTGAACAATGAATAAGCTGTAGAAGATGCTGTGTCAATGGTAGATATCTCTATTGTCTGATCATCTAAGCTCTGTTGATAGGTTTTGGGAGAAGAAGAATCTTCTATTGCTGTTACAGGTATGTCCTCAGTCCTACCAGTGACTGAAGCTTGTTGTTTGTCAGAGGTTACTGACAAAATTTCCTCTGTGCTGTAAAGAGGTGATGCTGTGTAGACAGTTGCTTTTGACATTTCACTTGATGAAGGTTTGTGCGATGAAGACATCGTACTGAGTGTTGAATAAGCAGCAGTTGTGGTCATTGATGACTGATCCGTGGCACCATCAACACTGTGTTTTGAAGTCTCTGACTCTGAGGAGATTGAGATTGATGTGTTTGAAGGTTTAGTTGTTGAGCCAGTGAGGAATGAAGATGACTCCACAAGTGTAGAAGATGCACTAGTTGATCTTGTCAGTAGAGTTGGGGCTGTGCCATCAAAGACTGTGGATACTGATGGTTCCTTTTGAAGAGATGGCAGTAGTGTCTTATGTGGTTCATGCCCATCTGTTATTCCAGGTGATTTAGCTGTTGGTGCCTCCGAAGTATAAGGAGATGAAGGTGACCCTTTGAGAGAAAGAGTTGAGCTCAACCCAAGTGTAGTTTTGCTTCCTGAATACTCTTGATCTAATTGTGCAATGGAAAGGGGCTTTTCTGGCATATCTGTAACATAAGAACCTGTGGGTATCATTGTCTTTTCTGTGTAGACACTCTCAAATAGCTCTGCTGGAGGTTTTGTAGTTGTTTCTGTGCTGAACAGTGAGGAAGCGAGGGAAGACACTGTTGGTTTCCTTGACATGGCAACTGTATAATCAGCAGACTTTGTTTCATCAGTTTTTGATGATGTTTTTGAAGAGGATGCTACTTCTGCCAAAGAGCTTGCATGTGGAAATGAAGATGCATCACTGACTGACGTGTATGACCTCATTGTGCTTGGACTTTCACTTCCTGAGCCCTCAAGTTCGCCAAGGGTTATGGTAGATTTGCCATCAATACTGGTGAAAGGAGATAGTGAAGACATCACTGTCTCATCAGTAACAAGATCGTAATCCTTCTCAATTGGTCCGGCCGTTGTCTTTTTTGTGCTGAACAATGAAGAAGCTGTAGAAGAAGCTGTGTCAATGGTAGATATCTCTATTGTCTGATCATCTAAGCTCTGTTGATATGTTTTGGGAGAAGAAGAATCTTCTATTGCTGTTACAGGTATGTCCTCAGTCCAACCAGTGACTGAAGCTTGTTGTTTGTCAGACGTTACTGACAAAATTTCCTCTGTGCTGTAAAGAGTTGATGCTGTGTAGACAGTTGGTTTTGACATTTCACTTGATGAAGGTATGTGCGATGAAGACATCGTACTGAGTGTTGAATAAGCAGTAGTTGTGGTCATTGATGACTGATCTGTGGCACCATCAACACTGTGTTTTGAAATCTCTGACTCTGAGGAGATTGAGATAGATGCGTTTGAAGGTTTAGTTGTTGAGCCAGTGAGGAATGAAAATGACTCCACAAGTGTAGAAGATGCACTAGTTGATCTTGTCAGTAGAGTTGGGGCTGTGCCATCAAAGACTGTGGATACTGATGGTTCCTTTTGAAGAGATGGCAGTAGTGTCTTATGTGGTTCATGCCCATGTGTTATTCCAGGTGATTTAGCTGTTGGTGCCTCCGAAGTATAAGGAGATGAAGGTGAACCTTTGAGAGAAAGAGTTGAGCTCAACACAAGTGTGGTTTTGCTTCCTGAATACTCTTGATCTAATTGTGCAATGGTAAGGGGCTTTTCTGACATATCTGTAACATAAGAACCTGTGGGTATCATTGTCTTTTCTGTGTAGACACTCTCAAATAGCTCTGCTGGAGGTTTTGTAGTTGTTTCTGTGCTAAACCGTGAGGAAGCGAGGGGAGATACTGTTGATTTACTTGACATGGCAATTATATAATCAGCAGACTTTGTTTCATCAGTTTTTGATGATGTTTTTGAAGAGGATGTTACTTCTGCCAAAGAGCTTGCATGTGGAAATGAAGATGCATCACTGACTGACGTGTTTGAGCTCATTGTGCTTGGACTTTCACTTCCTGAGCCCTCAAGTTCGCCAAGGGTTATGGTAGATTTGCCATCAATGCTGGTGAAAGGAGATAGTGAAGACATCACTGTCTCATCAGTAACAAGATCGTAATCCTTCTCAATTGGTCCGGCCGTTGTCTTTTTGGTGCTGAACAATGAAGAAGCTGTAGAAGAAGCTGTGTCAATGGTAGATATCTCTATTGTCTGATCATCTAAGCTCTGTTGATATGTTTTGGGAGAAGAAGAATCTTCTATTGTTGTTACAGGTATGTCCTCAGTCCTACCAATGACTGAAGCTAGTTGTTTGTCAGAAGTTACTGTCAAAATTTCCTCTGTGCTGTAAAGAGGTGATGATGTGTAGACAGTTGCTTTTGACATTTCCCTTGATGAAGGTATGTGCGATGAAGACATTGTACTGAGTGTTGAATAAGCAGTAGTTGTGGTCATTGATGACTGATCTGTGGCACCATCAACACTGTGTTTTGAAGTCTCTGACTCTGAGGAGATTGAGATAGATGCGTTTGAAGGTTTAATTGTTGAGCCAGTTAGGAATGAAGATGACTCCACACGTGTAGAAGATGCACTAGTTGATCTTGTCAGTAGAGTTAGGGCTGTGCCATCAAAGACTGTGGATACTGATGGTTCCTTTTGAAGAGATGGCAGTAGTGTCTTATGTGGTTCATGCCCATCTGTTATTCCAGGTGATTTAGCTGTTGGTGCCTCCGAAGTATAAGGAGATGAAGGTGAACCTTTGAGAGAAAGAGTTGAGCTCAACACAAGTGTGGTTTTGCTTCCTGAATACTCTTGATCTAATTGTGCAATGGTAAGGGGCTTTTCTGACATATCTGTAACATAAGAACCTGTGGGTATCATTGTCTTTTCTGTGTAGACACTGTCAAATAGCTCTGCTGGAGGTTTTGTAGTTGTTTCTGTGCTGAACAGTGAGGAAGCGAGGGAAGACACTGTTGGTTTACTTGACATGGCAATTATATAATCAGCAGACTTTGTTTCATCAGTTTTTGATGATGTTTTTGAAGAGGATGTTACTTCTGCCAAAGAGCTTGCATGTGGAAATGAAGATGCATCACTGACTGACGTGTTTGAGCTCATTGTGCTTGGACTTTCACTTCCTGAGCCCTCAAGTTCGCCAAGGGTTATGGTAGATTTGCCATCAATGCTGGTGAAAGGAGATAGTGAAGACATCACTGTCTCATCAGTAACAAGATCGTAATCCTTCTCAATTGGTCCGGCCGTTGTCTTTTTGGTGCTGAACAATGAAGAAGCTGTAGAAGAAGCTGTGTCAATGGTAGATATCTCTATTGTCTGATCATCTAAGCTCTGTTGATATGTTTTGGGAGAAGAAGAATCTTCTATTGTTGTTACAGGTATGTCCTCAGTCCTACCAATGACTGAAGCTAGTTGTTTGTCAGAAGTTACTGTCAAAATTTCCTCTGTGCTGTAAAGAGGTGATGATGTGTAGACAGTTGCTTTTGACATTTCACTTGATGAAGGTATGTGCGATGAAGACATTGTACTGAGTGTTGAATAAGCAGTAGTTGTGGTCATTGATGACTGATCTGTGGCACCATCAACACTGAGTTTTGAAGTCTCTGACTCTGAGGAGATTGAGATAGATGCGTTTGAAGGTTTAATTGTTGAGCCAGTTAGGAATGAAGATGACTCCACATGTGTAGAAGATGCACTAGTTGATCTTGTCAGTAGAGTTGGGGCTGTGCCATCAAAGACTGTGGATACTGATGGTTCCTTTTGAAGAGATGGCAGTAGTGTCTTATGTGGTTCATGCCCATCTGTTATTCCAGGTGATTTAGCTGTTGGTGCCTCCGAAGTATAAGGAGATGAAGGTGAACCTTTGAGAGAAAGAGTTGAGCTCAACACAAGTGTGGTTTTGCTTCCTGAATACTCTTGATCTAATTGTGCAATGGTAAGGGGCTTTTCTGACATATCTGTAACATAAGAACCTGTGGGTATCATTGTCTTTTCTGTGTAGACACTGTCAAATAGCTCTGCTGGAGGTTTTGTAGTTGTTTCTGTGCTGAACAGTGAGGAAGCGAGGGAAGACACTGTTGGTTTACTTGACATGGCAATTATATAATCAGCAGACTTTGTTTCATCAGTTTTTGATGATGTTTTTGAAGAGGATATTACTTCTGCCAAAGAGCTTGCATGTGGAAATGAAGATGCATCACTGACTGACGTGTTTGAGCTCATTCTGCTTGGACTTTCACTTCCTGAGCCCTCAAGTTCGCCAAGGGTTATGGTAGATTTGCCATCAATGCTGGTGAAAGGAGATAGTGAAGACATCACTGTCTCATCAGTAACAAGATCGTAATCCTTCTCAATTGGTCCGGCCGTTGTCTTTTTGGTGCTGAACAATGAAGAAGCTGTAGAAGAAGCTGTGTCAATGGTAGATATCTCTATTGTCTGATCATCTAAGCTCTGTTGATATGTTTTGGGAGAAGAAGAATCTTCTATTGTTGTTACAGGTATGTCCTCAGTCCTACCAATGACTGAAGCTAGTTGTTTGTCAGAAGTTACTGTCAAAATTTCCTCTGTGCTGTAAAGAGGTGATGATGTGTAGACAGTTGCTTTTGACATTTCACTTGATGAAGGTATGTGCGATGAAGACATTGTACTAAGTGTTGAATAAGCAGTAGTTGTGGTCATTGATGACTGATCTGTGGCACCATCAACACTGTGTTTTGAAGTCTCTGACTCTGAGGAGATTGAGATAGATGCGTTTGAAGGTTTAATTGTTGAGCCAGTTAGGAATGAAGATGACTCCACATGTGTAGAAGATGCACTAGTTGATCTTGTCAGTAGAGTTGGGGCTGTGCCATCAAAGACTGTGGATACTGATGGTTCCTTTTGAAGAGATGGCAGTAGTGTCTTATGTGGTTCATGCCCATGTGTTATTCCAGGTGATTTAGCTGTTGGTGCCTCCGAAGTATAAGGAGATGAAGGTGAACCTTTGAGAGAAAGAGTTGAGCTCAACACAAGTGTGGTTTTGCTTCCTGAATACTCTTGATCTAAGTGTGCAATGGTAAGGGGCTTTTCTGACATATCTGTAACATAAGAACCTGTGGGTATCATTGTCTTTTCTGTGTAGACACTCTCAAATAGCACTGCTGGAGGTTTTGTAGTTGTTTCTGTGCTAAACAGTGAGGAAGCGAGGGGAGATACTGTTGATTTACTTGACATGGCAATTATATAATCAGCAGACTTTGTTTCATCAGATTTTGATGATGTTTTTGAAGAGGCTGTTACTTCTGCCAAAGAGCTTGCATGTGGAAATGAAGATGCATCACTGACTGACGTGTTTGAGCTCATTGTGCTTGGACTTTCACTTTCTGAGCCCCCAAGTTCGCCAAGGGTTATGGTAGATTTGCCATTAACACTGGTTAAAGGAGATAGTGAAGACATCACTGTCTCATCAGTAACAAGATCGTAATCCTTCTCAATTGGTCCGGCCGTTGTCTTTTTGGTGCTGAACAATGAAGAAGCTGTAGAAGAAGCTGTGTCAATGGTAGATGTCTCTATTGTCTGATCATCTAAGCTCTGTTGATATGTTTTGGGAGAAGAAGAATCTTCTATTGTTGTTACAGGTATGTCCTCAGTCCTACCAGTGACTGAAGCTTGTTGTTTGTCAGAAGTTACTGTCAAAATTTCCTCTGTGCTGTAGAGAGGTGATGCTGTGTAGACAGTTGCTTTTGACATTTCACTTGATGAAGGTATGTGCGATGAAGACATCGTACTGAGTGTTGAATAAGCAGTAGTTGTGGTCATTGATGACTGATCTGTGGCACCATCAAAACTGTGTGTTGAAGTCTCTGACTCTGAGGAGATTGAGATAGATGCGTTTGAAGGTTTAATTGTTGAGCCAGTGAGGAATGAAGATGACTCCACAAGTGTAGAAGATGCACTAGTTGATCCTGTCAGTAGAGTTGGGGCTGTGCCATCAAAGACTGTGGATACTGATGGTTCCTTTTGAAGAGATGGCAGTAGTGTCTTATGTGGTTCATGCCCATCTGTTATTCCAGGTGATTTAGCTGTTGGTGCCTCCGAAGAATAAGGAGATGAAGGTGAACCTTTGAGAGAAAGAGTTGAGCTCAACACAAGTGTGGTTTTGCTTCCTGAATACTCTTGATCTAATTGTGCAATGGTAAGGGGCTTTTCTGACATATCTGTAACATAAGAACCTGTGGGTATCATTGTCTTTTCTGTGTAGACACTGTCAAATAGCTCTGCTGAAGGTTTTGTAGTTGTTTCTGTGTTGAACAGTGAGGAAGCGAGGGAAGACACTGTTGGTTTACTTGACATGGCAATTATATAATCAGCAGACTTTGTTTCATCAGTTTTTGATGATGTTTTTGAAGAGGATGTTACTTCTGCCAAAGAGCTTGCATGTGGAAATGAAGATGCATCACTGACTGACGTGTTTGAGCTCATTGTGCTTGGACTTTCACTTTCTAAGCCCTCAAGTTTGCCAAGGGTTATGGTAGATTTGCCATCAACACTGGTTAAAGGAGATAGTGAAGACATCACTGTCTCATCAGTAACAAGATCGTAACCCTTTTCAATTGGTCCGGCCGTTGTCTTTTTGGTGCTGAACAATGAAGAAGCTGTAGAAGAAGCTGTGTCAATGGTAGATATCTCTATTGTCTGATCATCTAAGCTCTGTTGATATGTTTTGGGAGAAGAAGAATCTTCTATTGTTGTTACAGGTATGTCCTCAGTCCTACCAGTGACTGAAGCTTGTTGTTTGTCAGAAGTTACTGTCAAAATTTCCTCTGTGCTGTAAAGAGGTGATGCTGTGTAGACAGTTGCTTTTGACATTTCACTTGATGAAGGTATGTGCGATGAAGACATCGTACTGAGTGTTGAATAAGCAGTAGTTGTGGTCATTGATGACTGATCTGTGGCACCATCAACACTGTGTTTTGAAGTCTCTGACTCTGAGGAGATTGAGATAGATGCGTTTGAAGGTTTAATTGTTGAGCCAGTGAGGAATGAAGATGACTCCACAAGTGTAGAAGATGCACTAGTTGATCCTGTCAGTAGAGTTGGGGCTGTGCCATCAAAGACTGTGGATACTGATGGTTCCTTTTGAAGAGATGGCAGTAGTGTCTTATGTGGTTCATGCCCATCTGTTATTCCAGGTGATTTAGCTGTTGGTGCCTCCAAAGTATAAGGAGATGAAGGTGAACCTTTGAGAGAAAGAGTTGAGCTCAACACAAGTGTGGTTTTGCTTCCTGAATACTCTTGATCTAATTGTGCAATGGTAAGGGGCTTTTCTGACATATCTGTAACATAAGAACCTGTGGGTATCATTGTCTTTTCTGTGTAGACACTCTCAAATAGCTCTGCTGGAGGTTTTGTAGTTTTTTCTGTGCTGAACAGTGAGGAAGCGAGGGAAAACACTGTTGGTTTACTTGACATGGCAATTATATAATCAGCAGACTTTGTTTCATCAGTTTTTGATGATGTTTTTGAAGAGGATATTACTTCTGCCAAAGAGCTTGCATGTGGAAATGAAGATGCATCACTGACTGACGTGTTTGAGCTCATTGTGCTTGGACTTTCACTTCCTGAGCCCTCAAGTTCGCCAAGGGTTATGGTAGATTTGCCATCAATGCTGGTGAAAGGAGATAGTGAAGACATCACTGTCTCATCAGTAACAAGATCGTAATCCTTCTCAATTGGTCCGGCCGTTGTCTTTTTGGTGCTGAACAATGAAGAAGCTGTAGAAGAAGCTGTGTCAATGGTAGATATCTCTATTGTCTGATCATCTAAGCTCTGTTGATATGTTTTGGGAGAAGAAGAATCTTCTATTGTTGTTACAGGTATGTCCTCAGTCCTACCAATGACTGAAGCTAGTTGTTTGTCAGAAGTTACTGTCAAAATTTCCTCTGTGCTGTAAAGAGGTGATGATGTGTAGACAGTTGGTTTTGACATTTCACTTGATGAAGGTATGTGCGATGAAGACACCGTACTGAGTGTTGAATAAGCAGTAGTTGTGGTTATTGATGACTGATCTGTGGCACCATCAACACTGTGTTTTGAAGTCTCTGACTCTGAGGAGATTGAGATAGATGCGTTTGAAGGTATAATTGTTGAGCCAGTTAGGAATGAAGATGACTCCACACGTGTAGAAGATGCACTAGTTGATCTTGTCAGTAGAGTTGGGGCTGTGCCATCAAAGACTGTGGATACTGATGGTTCCTTTTGAAGAGATGGCAGTAGTGTCTTATGTGGTTCATGCCCATCTGTTATTCCAGGTGATTTAGCTGTTGGTGCCTCCGAAGTATAAGGAGATGAAGGTGAACCTTTGAGAGAAAGAGTTGAGCTCAACACAAGTGTGGTTTTGCTTCCTGAATACTCTTGATCTAATTGTGAAATGGTAAGGGGCTTTTCTGACATATCTGTAACATAAGAACCTGTGGGTATCATTGTCTTTTCTGTGTAGACACTCTCAAATAGCTCTGCTGGAGGTTTTGTAATTGTTTCTGTGCTGAACAGTGAGGAAGCGAGGGAAGACAATGTTGGTTTACTTGACATGGCAATTATATAATCAGCAGACTTTGTTTCATCAGTTTTTGATGATGTTTTTGAAGAGGATGTTACTTCTGCCAAAGAGCTTGCATGTGGAAATGAAGATGCATCACTGACTGACGTGTTTGAGCTCATTGTGCTTGGACTTTCACTTCCTGAGCCCTCAAGTTCTGCAAGGGTTACGGTAGAATTGCCATCAACACTGGTGAAAGGAGATAGTGAAGACATCACTGTCTCATCAGTAACAAGATCGTAATCCTTCTCAATTGGTCCGGCTGTTGTCTTTTTTGTGCTGAACAATGAAGAAGCTGTAGAATAAGCTGTGTCAATGGTAGATATCTCTATTGTCTGATCATCTAAGCTCTGTTGATTTGTTTTGGGAGAAGAAGAATCTTCTATTGTTGTTACAGGTATGTCCTCAGTCCTACCAGTGACTGAAGCTTGTTGTTTGTCAGAAGTTACTGTCAAAAATTCCTCTGTGCTGTAAAGAGGTGATGCTGTGTAGACAGTTGCTTTTGACATTTCACTTGATGAAGGTATGTGCGATGAAGACATCGTACTGAGTGTTGAATAAGCAGTAGTTGTGGTCATTGATGACTGATCTGTGGCACCATCAACACTGTGTTTTGAAGTCTCTGACTCTGAGGAGATTGAGATAGATGCGTTTGAAGGTTTAATTGTTGAGCCAGTGAGGAATGAAGACGACTCCACAAGTGTAGAAGATGCACTAGTTGATCCTGCCAGTAGAGTTGGGGCTGTGCCATCAAAGACTGTGGATACTGATGGTTCCTTTTGAAGAGATGGCAGTAGTGTCTTATGTGGTTCATGCCCATCTGTTATTCCAGGTGATTTAGCTGTTGGTGCCTCCGAAGTATAAGGAGATGAAGGTGAACCTTTGAGAGAAAGAGTTGAGCTCAACACAAGTGTTGTTTTGCTTCCTGAATACTCTTGATCTAATTGTGCAACGGTAAGGGGCTTTTCTGACATATCTGTAACATAAGAACCTGTGGGTATCATTGTCTTTTCTGTGTAGACACTATCAAATAGCTCTGCTGGAGGTTTTGTAGTTGTTTCTGTGCTGAACAGTGAGGAAGCGAGGGAAGACACGGTTGGTTTACTTGACATGGCAATTATATAATCAGCAGACTTTGTTTCATTAGTTTTTGATGATGTTTTTGAAGAGGATGTTACTTCTGCCAAAGAGCTTGCATGTGGAAATGAAGATGCATCACTGACTGACATGTTTGAGCTCATTGTGCTTGGACTTTCACTTCCTGAGCCCTCAAGTTCGCCAAGGGTTATGGTAGATTTGCCATCAACACTGGTGAAAGGAGATAGTGAAGACATCACTGTCTCATCAGTAACAAGATCGTAATTCTTCTCACTTGGTCCGGCCGTTGTCTTTTTTGTGCTGAACAATGAAGAAGCTGTAGAAGAAGCTGTGTCAATGGTAGATATCTCTATTGTCTGATCATCTAAGCTCTGTTTATATGTTTTGGGAGAAGAAGAATCTTCTATTGTTGTTACAGGTATGTCCTCAGTCCTACCAGTGACTGAAGCTTGTTGTTTGTCAGAAGTTACTGTCAAAATTTCCTCTGTGCTGTAAAGAGGTGATGCTGTGTAGACAGTTGCTTTTGACATTTCACTTGATGAAGGTATGTGCGATGAAGACATCGTACTGAGTGTTGAATAAGCAGTAGTTGTGGTCATTGATGACTGAGCTGTGGCACCATCAACACTGTGTGTTGAAGTCTCTGACTCTGAGGGGATTGAGATAGATGCGTTTGAAGGTTTAATTGTTGAGCCAGTGAGGAATGAAGATGACTCCACAAGTGTAGAAGATGCACTAGTTGATCCTATCAGTAGAGTTGGGGCTGTGCCATCAAAGACTGTGGATACTGATGGTTCCTTTTGAAGAGATGGCAGTAGTGTCTTATGTGGTTCATGCCCATCTGTTATTCCAGGTGATTTAGCTGTTGGTGCCTCCGAAGTATAAGGAGATGAAGGTGAACCTTTGAGAGAAAGAGTTGAGCTCAACACAAGTGTGGTTTTGCTTCCTGAATACTCTTGATCTAATTGTGCAATGGTAAGGGGCTTTTCTGACATATCTGTAACATAAGAACCTGTGGGTATCATTGTCTTTTCTGTGTAGACACTCTCAAATAGCTCTGCTGGAGGTTTTGTAGTTGTTTCTGTGCTGAACAGTGAGGAAGCAAGGGGAGATACTGTTGGTTTACTTGACATGGCAATTATATAATCAGCAGACTTTGTTTCATTAGTTTTTGATGATGTTTTTGAAGAGGATGTTACTTCTGCCAAAGAGCTTGCATGTGGAAATGAAGATGCATCACTGACTGACGTGTTTGAGCTCATTGTGCTTGGACTTTCACTTCCTGAGCCCTCAAGTTCGCCAAGGGTTATGGTAGATTTGCCATCAACACTGGTGAAAGGAGATAGTGAAGACATCACTGTCTCATCAGTAACAAGATCGTAATCCTTCTCAATTGGTCCGGCCGTTGTCTTTTTTGTGCTGAACAATGAAGAAGCTGTAGAAGAAGCTGTGTCAATGGTAGATATCTCTAATGTCTGATCATCTAAGCTCTGTTGATATGTTTTGGGAGAAGAAGAATCTTCTATTGTTTTTACAGGTATGTCCTCAGTCCTACCAGTGACTGAAGCTTGTTTTTTGTCAGAAGTTACTGTCAAAATTTCCTCTGTGCTGTAAAGAGGTGATGCTGTGTAGACAGTTGCTTTTGACATTTCACTTGATGAAGGTATGTGCAATGAAGACATCGTACTGAGTGTTGAATGAGCAGTAGTTGTGGTCATTGATGACTGATCCGTGGCACCATCAACACTGTGTTTTGAAGTCTCTGACTCTGAGGAGATTGAGATTGATGCGTTTGAAGGTTTAGTTGTTGAGCCAGTGAGGAATGAAGATGACTCCACAAGTGTAGAAGATGCACTAGTTGATCTTGTCAGTAGAGTTGGGGCTGTGCCATCAAAGACTGTGGATACTGATGAATCCTTTGGAAGAGTCGGCTGTAGTGTCTTATTTGTTTCATGTCCATCTGTCATTCCAGGTAATTTAGCTGTTTGTGCCTCCGAAGTATAAGAAGATGAAGGCGAACCGTTGAGAGAAAGAGTTGAGCTTAACACAAATGTGGTTTTGCTTCCTGAATACTCTTGATCTAATTGTGCAATGGTAAGGGGCTTTTCTGACATATCTGTAACATAAGAACCTGTGGGTATCATTGTCTTTTCTGTGTAGACACTCTCAAATAGCTCTGCTGGAGGTTTTGTAGTTGTTACTGTGCTGAACAGTGAGGAAGCGAGGGAAGACATTGTTGGTTTTCTTGACATGGCAATTGTATAATCAGCAGACTTTGTTTCATCAGTTTTTGATGATGTTTTTGAAGAGGATGTTACTTCTGCCAAAGAGCTTGCATGTGGAAATGAAGATGCATCACTGACAGACGTGTTTGAGCTCATTGTGTTTGGACTTTCACTTCCTGAGCCCTCAATTTCTGCAAGGGTTATGGTAGATTTGCCATCAATAATGGTGAAAGGAGATAGTAAAGACATCACTGTCTCATCAGTAACAAGATCGTAATCCTTCTCAAATGGTCCGGCCGTTGTCTTTTTGGGGCTGAACAATGAAGAAGCTGTAGAAGAAGCTGTGTCAATGGTAGATATCTCTATTGTCTGATCATCTAAGCTCTGTTGATATGTTTTGGGAGAAGAAGAATCTTCTATTGTTGTTACAGGTATGTCCTCAGTCCTACCAGTGACTGAAGCTTGTTGTTTGTCAGGAGTTACTGTCAAAATTTCCTCTGTGCTGTAAAGAGGTGATGCTGTGTAGACAGTTGGTTTTGACATTTCACTTGATGAAGGTATGTGCGAAGAAGACATCGTACTGAGTGTTGAATGAGCAGTAGTTGTGGTCATTGATGACTGATCCGTGGCACCATCAACACTGTGTTTTGAAGTCTCTGACTCTGAGGAGATTGAGATTGATGCGTTTGAAGGTTTAGTTGTTGAGCCAGTGAGGAATGAAGATGACTCCACAAGTGTAGAAGATGCACTAGCTGATACTGTCAGTAGAGTTGGGGCTGTGCCATCAAAGACTGTGGATACTGGTGGTTCCTTTTGAAGAGATGGCAGTAGTGTCTTATGTGGTTCATGCCCATCTGTTATTCCAGGTGATTTAGCTGTTGGTGCCTCCGAAGTATAAGGAGATGAAGGTGAACCTTTGAGAGAAAGAGTTGAGCTCAACACAAGTGTGGTTTTGCTTCCTGAATACTCTTGATCTAATTGTGCAATGGTAAGGGGCTTTTCTGACATATCTGTAACATAAGAACCTGTGGGTATCATTGTCTTTTCTGTGTAGACACTCTCAAATATTTCTGCTGGAGGTTTTGTAGTTGTTACTGTGCTGAACAGTGAGGAAGCGAGGGAAGACACTGCTGGTTTTCTTGACATGGCAATTGTATAATCAGCAGACTTTGTTTCATCAGTTTTTGATGATGTTTTTGAAGAGGATGTTACTTCTGCCAAAGAGCTTGCATGTGGAAATGAAGATGCATCACTGACTGACGTGTTTGAGCTCATTGTGTTTGGACTTTCACTTCCTGAGCCCTCAAGTTCTGCAAGGGTTATGGTAGGTTTGCCATCAATACTGGTGAAAGGAGATAGTGAAGACATCACTGTCTCATCAGTAACAAGATCGTAATC
Source organism: Nothobranchius furzeri (assembly GCF_043380555.1). Taxonomy (NCBI): domain Eukaryota; kingdom Metazoa; phylum Chordata; class Actinopteri; order Cyprinodontiformes; family Nothobranchiidae; genus Nothobranchius; species Nothobranchius furzeri. Next base: position 44,006,159 of record NC_091757.1, read on the forward strand.
CTTCTCAATTGGTCCGGCTGTTGTCTTTTTGGTGCTGAACAATGAAGAAGCTGTAGAAGAAGCTGTGTCAATGGTAGATATCTCTATTGTCTGATCATCTAAGCTGTGTTGATATGTTTTGGGAGAAGAAGAATCCTCTATTGCTGTTACAGGTATGTCCTCAGTCCTACCAGTGACTGAAGCTTGTTGTTTGTCAGAAGTTACTGTCAAAATTTCCTCTGTGCTGTAAAGAGGTGATGCTGTGTAGACAGTTGGTTTTGGCTTTTCACTTGATGAAGGTATGTGCGATGAAGACATCGTACTGAGTGTTGAATAAGCAGTATTTGTTGTCATTGATGACTGATCTGTGGCACCATCAACACTGTGTTTTGAAGTCTCTGACTCTGAGTAGATTGAGATAGATGCGTTTGAAGGTTTAATTGTTGAGCCAGTGAGGAATGAAGATGACTCCACAAGTGTAGAAGATGCACTAGTTGATCTTGTCAGTAGAGTTGGGGCTGTGCCATCAAAGACTGTGGATACTGATGGTTCCTTTTGAAGAGACGGCAGTAGTGTCTTATGTGTTTCATGTCCATCTGTTATTCCAGGTGATTTAGCTGTTGGTGCCTCCGAAGTATAAGGAGATGAAGGTGAACCTTTGAGAGAAAGAGTTGAGCTCAACACAAGTGTGGTTTTGCTTCCTGAATACTCTTGATCTATTTGTGCATTGGTAAGGGACTTTTCTGACATATCTGTAACATAAGAACTCGTGGGTGTCATTGTTTTTTCCGTGTAGACACTCTCAAAAAGCTCTGCTGGAAGTTTTGTCATTGTTTCTGTGCTGAACAGTGAGGAGGCGAGGGAAGACACTGTTGGTTTTCTTGACATGGCAATTGTATAATCAGCAGACTTTGTTTCATCAGTTTTTGATGATGTTTTTGAAGAGGATGTTACTTCTGCCAAAGAGCTTGCATGTGGAAATGAAGATGCATCACTGACTGACGTGGTTGAGCTCATTGTGCTTGGAGTTTCACTTCCAGAGCTTTTTTGTTCTGCAAGGGTTATGGTAGATTTGCCTTCAATGCTTATTAAAGGAGATAGTGAAGACATTGCTGTCTGATGAGTAACAAGGTCGTAATCCTTCTCAATTGGTGCTGCTGTTCTCTTTTCAGCGATGAACAATGTCGAAGCTGTAGAAAATGCTCTGTTGTTGGTAGATGTCTCTATTGTCTGATCAGCCAAGCTGTGTTGATTTTCTAGTGGTGAAGCTTTAGTAACAGTTTTGAAATTCTCACCCGATTTAGCAATGTTTGATAAAGTGAGAGAGGACAATAGAGTAAAATCCCTAGGAAGTGTTGTAGTTGGTGTAATAACTGACAAATTCGCAGAATTGGTTACACTGTGTCCAAAAATTTCTGGTTTTGTTTTTATAGGCAGTGATCCTAAGTCACTTTCAGCAGATAAAGTTGAGACAAGTTTTTGGGCTGATATAGTTTCATCTGTTGTAGATTCTTCACTTGTAGTCACTGGTTTAACAGGTAATTCACCTGTTATCGATTGACTCTGAGACGAATGTTCACTAAAAAACTGAGTTATAGGTGCCATTGTAGTTTTAATCACTTCAAAAGCTTTATAGAAAGAATTTAGATTTGTTGTTTCAGATTGTTTCCTCTCTTGTGTTTTTGTGGTGAAGTTATCTGTTTTTGTGCCACCATTCTGAAGATCTGATGATTTATTTGTTCCTGCTAGTGATATTGTTGCTGTGGTTTCACTTTTCATTGAATCTTGATCAGATATATGTTTGGGGCTTATTGTTGAAAATATTTTTACTGTCTGTCCAGAGGTATTTAACAATAGGCTTGTTGTTGCCAATGTTGCTGTTTTGACTTCTGAATCATCCTCCTTAGATGAAGGTATTTTATCAGTAGTAACTTGGTCTGTAGGTGAGACTGAAGCACTTTGTATTTTGTGTGTTGTTGTTGTTGTAGGGCTTAGTTGTTCAGCTAGCGTTAACTTTAGAGCAGAGTCAGTGCCTTTTAAAACAACTGAGTCAGTTTTTTGTATCGCTGTTGATGAGGCTTTTTTCACCTCTGTAGATAACATCATTGAGGTAGAGTTGTTCTGCATAGGACCCTTTGTGATCAGTTTGTCGTCTTCAAAAGAATTTGTTGAATCAGAAAAAATATAGTGAACGTCATCTGGGACCTTTGTAGATGCCACTGTAGATGCATGTGTCTCTACAGATTTAAAGGAATAAGAATTATTATCAGACAAGTTATAAATAAACAACTTGGTTATTCCATCAGTGATTGCAGATCATGTCACATTCTTTCTTTAAACCGTGGGTACCTTTGGTGCTTTTTTCTTGTTCATGTGAAAATCTGGTCTCTGGAATCATGGTCACAAGAGCTTGAACAATGTGGTGTAAGTCTCCATTTAACATGACAGGCTGTCCATCAGCTATGGAGGGGATGGGAAGGTCAGACACAAATGGCACTGTAGAGGATTGAGATACTTGTGTTGTTGAAGTCTGTTCAGCTGTTAAAAAGAAAAAAAATAAAGAAAACAAAAGAAAATTAAAGCTACGATGGTAAATTTGGTAACAAATTAGCTTAAAATATGTTTTTCATTCCTCCTTACAACATTTTAACATTATATAGCTATTAATATATTGTGGAAATTTAAATAAATGTATAAGGTGGTTATTTCACATTTGTCTAAAAACCTTCGCCAATTACCCATTTTAAACCGAAAGCAACTATTGGATCAACTGGTTGTTGGTCTAGCCCAGCGTTTCTCACTTATTTTCTCTGAAGCCCCCACCCCCCACCCCCACCCCGGATATATATATATATATATATATATAACTTCTTACGGCCACACTCCTTTACATGGGGGTTAGGTGGGGTGAATTGATAACTGTCAAACAACTAGTTGCTCAGTGTTCCAACATCCACAAATGACAACTGCTATCACAACTTGAGATTGACAAGATCCAAAACAAATGCTACAGAAAGGGGGAGCCAGGACACAAGGTTAAAGGGGAGTTAACATCATCTCCCCATCCAGACATTTGGTACAAAGTTCCAATAAGTGATACAATGCTGAACAAGGCAGCAACTGACCTAAGATCATCATTCAAATGAACACCACGAAACCCTCACACCAACTAAAATAGCTGAGTGACGTACCATCAGAAATCCTTGAAAATGTGAATGCAGCATTGGCAACAATTCTTACAACCACCACCACCAAACCATTGAGCTAATATACATTTTCAGCAGCAGTGATCCTTGAGATGCTTGGCAATAGAAGCAAAAGCAACCATGAGAAACAATACCCATCATGGAAAAAGGGTTGGAGGCCAAAATCAAGGCAGCACATAGAGATTTGAGCCAACTGTCAGAGCTCTAGAAAGGTACAATGAGAAAAACAGTAGCCAAGAGCAACAGCCAGATACCCATTCCTGAATTACCTTAAACTGCTAAACACTGGCTCCAATGCTCTTCTCAACCCAACCAGCAAAAGTGTACTATCCGTGGCAGGGTAATAATAACAACAGAGCAGACCCACCAAGGCTGGATACTGAACAGTAATGGATGGACATTTGAGAGAAGGAGACATCACACAACAGCAATGCAATGTAGCTACTAGCCTCTCAAGGAGAAGACCACATCAACCTCATTGAGCAGAACCCAGTATCCATCACTGCACAGCACCGGGACCCGACATAATCCAGGCCTACTGGCTTAAGAAGCTCACTGCACCCCATGAGCAAGGCCGAATAGTCACCCAAGACTTCAAAGCCCAACACACCAACCTGTGCATGGCCTGGATTGATTACAAGAAAACCTATGACTCAGTGCCGCACTGATGGCTTATGGAGTGCTTGAAGCTGTACAACATCAACAGGAGTCTGACAGTCTTCATTGCAAACTCAATGGGGCTGTGGAAAACCCCCTTTGGTATGCAGGCCATTTGCCCAAGTCTCCAGTAAATGTGGTAAATACCAAGGAGACGCTCTGTCCCCACTGCTGTTCTGAATATGTCTGAACCCCCTCAATCAGCCAGACTGGCTATGGATACAGACTCAAGAATGGAACCACAATCAACCACCTCCTCTACATGGATGGCATAAAGCTGTATGCCAACAGAAAGCGAGAAATCGGCTCACTGATCTACCCCACCAGGATCTACAGCACTGAAATTGGAATTTCATATGGACTTAAGAAGTGTGGTCAGATGGTGTCAAAGAAAGGGAAGGAAGTCTACACAGAAGGGGTCTCACTCCCAGTAGGAACAATAACAGACATTGAGGACAGCTACAAGTAACTTGGTACCCCACAAGCAAATGGAAACCTTGATGAGACTACAAGGAAAAGAACCACAGCCAAATGCCTACAAAGAGTAAGTCAAGTCCTAAGAAGTCAGCTCAATGGCAAAAACTAGATCGGGACAATAAACAGCTACACCCTACTAGTAATCAGGTATCCTGCAGGAATAATACGCTGGCCAAAGGAAGAAATACAAGCCACAGATGTTAAGATGAAGAAGACACCTTCAAGCTAGACTGAAAGTTGAATCAGCCAACATGGACAAGCCAAAAGGCTTCAGCACAAAGGTTGTATGGTTAGACAAAATAAAGATCAAGCTATTGGGTCACAGGAGTGCATCAAGCATGGTGATAATAGCATCATGCTGTGGTTCATGTGCATTGCATAAAGTGGACAGGAAAACAACTAAAGTGAACTGCCACAGAATAAAGTAAAGCATTAAACTTCTCAAAAGGCTGACCAAAGCACCGACTCAATGTTGTTAAAAGTTGAAAATTATGTTTATAAACTGGGCTTTTGTCAGGAAATAAAAACTACCTTAAAAGATATCTACCAATACTGTTGAGTATGTGTAATAAAAGCACTTGTGGTTAACGTGCATTCTGAAAAGGGATGTTCATATATATATATATCTAAGTTTATTAAATAATATATAGAGACGTTAGTTGTAATATGGCCTTTAAAAGTCCTCTTGCTTAATTGATAAAGATCAATAACAACTATTATGGAATAATTAGCGTTGGTGAATAAAAATAATAGATAGTGTGCTTATCTCAACACCAAAACATCTACAGTTCTTGTGTGAGTTCTCAGAAAGAAAGAAAAAATCATTGAAGCAAAAATGGCATAACATTGGAAATAAATCTCTTTGCAAAGAGTCTTTGGCTTACATAGTGTGTGAATTCAATCCAAGCCATAATTCAGAGATTTCTTTTGTATTTATACTCATTTGAAAGGAAAACATTTTCAAAAGGCTAACTGAGTGCAGACAACTTTTTGAATGAAGATGAAAAGTACTAATATTATAAGTACAAGAAATTGAATGGGAAGGACAATCTAATTCGCAAACCAGATTGCAAGCTGATCAGAGAACTTTTGTTTTTCTGTTTGTCAAAATCATGCCCAGCATATATGTCCAATAATACAATTCAGTTTATTTATATAGCGCCAAATTACAACAAAAATCGTCTCAAGGCACTTCACAAAGTAAACATTCTAATTGAACCTACATATCAGTGCATTGAATTTATTATGCCAATTAGTTAAACGTTTCCCATGTTAAAAAAAACTCAGCAGATTGCATCAAATAACTGACTAGTGTCAGAGACTTTACAGCAATCCTCATACTTAGCAAGCATGTAGCGACAGTGGAGAGAAAAACTCTCTTTTAACAGAAGCTTCCAACAGAACCTGGCTCAGTATGAGCAGCCACCTGTCACGACTCACTGGGGGTTTTGAGAAAACAGAGCACACACACACACACACACACACACACACACAAACACACACACACACACACACACACACACAAACACACACACACACACACACAAAATATCAGCCCTTCCATACACAAATATTTGCTGTGGTCTATGAATGAATGCCTTTTGAGCAGTTTTTTTCACCTCTGATTGATTGATTGCTGGTAGCCAATCAATCAACCAATCAATCAATCAATCAATCAAACTTTAATTATAAAGCACTTGTCAAGCAAACAAATGTAACTAAATGTTTTACAGATTTAAAAAGTACCCACATATCTCACAAATTTCACTGAAAATTAACACCCCCCCCCCCCCCCCCCCCCAACCCAGTGGCACGCACACGAACACACACATACCCTCAGGCAACCAAAACACACTTGAGAACATAAGTAAACACTGGGCTGAGTTCAGATGAGTCAGTTATGTACAGAAATCTAAGAAAACACCATCAGGGGAGCTGTCTGACCCAACAGCAGCAGATCCATGGCAGCAGCCAGGGCACTGCCACAGGGCACCCGAGGGGGGGTGGGGGGGGGGGGGGGCAAGGGTAAGGGCCACGACCTACACCCAAGCACCACCTGGAGAGCACCCAGGCCAGTGCCACCGACCACCAGACCTAAGGCAGAGGGCTCCCGCAGGGGGGACACTGTAAAGCATTGGAATAGATAAAATAATTAAATAACAAGAGGTAATATAAATAAATAGTGATCAATATAATTGTAGAAAAAGTTAAACAATATAAAAACTAAAGTATATAATACAAAAGGCAAGTCAATCATAAATAATAATCTGTTCAAATCTAAGCTAAAAAGGTGATTCTTAAGCCTGCTCTTAAAAACATGAACATTCTCTACTGCCCTAAGGTCCACTGGCAGCCTGTTCCATAGATGAGGGTCATAATATTGGAAGGATGCCTCATCATGGGTGTGCGTCCTGACTTTCGGGATCACAAGGAGATGACTGCCAGAGGAGAGTAGAGGCCGCAACAGTTCATATGGTAAAGTCAGTTTGCAAAGGTAAGAAGGGCCAAGACCATTAAGGTACTTAAAAACCATTAAAAGAACCTTAAAATTGATCCTGAAACATACTGGGAGCCAACGGAATGATTCTAAAACCAGAGTGATGTGCTCCCGCTTCCTGGTCTTCATCAGGACACATGCTGCTGAATTTTTGAAGAGTTTTAAATCTGAAATGCTCTTTTTGGGAAGACCAGAAAGCAGGGTATTGCAGTAGCCAATACTACTGGTGATAAAAGCGTGCATCAATGTCTCCGTACTGGCCCAAGAGACACTGGAGCGGACTCTGGCAATGTTCTTTAGATGATAAAAACCTATTTTAGAAATATTTCTAATGTCAGGAATAAAAGTCAGCTCAGAGTCAAAAATCACACCAAGGTTCTTCACTTGCTGAGATGGATAAAAAGACAGATTGTAGTTTTGGTAAAAGTTTCTCTCTCTGAGCCTCAGGACCATTAACTGAAACTTCAGTTTTGTGCTGGTTGAGCTGGAAAAAGTTATCTGTCATCCAGGATTTGATGTCTAAGATGCAGTTAAAAAGTGCATCCATTGGCCTTGTGTCATAAGGAGACGCGGAGATGTACAACTGTGTATCATCAGCATAACTGTAAAAGTTTACTCCATGACACCACCAAGAGGGTGTATATAAAGGTTAAAAAGCAATGGGCCTAAAATTTACCCTAGGGCACATCACATGTAATCCCATGGACCCAAGAGGAACAGGTATCCAAACTCACTATAAAAGTCCTGTCTGTGAGATAAGATGTGAACTATCAGTGAACAGCACCAGAGAGGCAGATGTGTTTTAAAAGGGTTAAAAGAATGGTGTGGTCTACAGTATTAAATGCAGCACTTAGATCCAGTAGAACCAACACTGTCACTCTCTGGGCATCATAGTTTACTCTAAAATCATTTAAAATCTTTAAAAGGGCCGTCTCTGTGCTGTGGTCCACCCAAAAACCTGACTGAAATTTCTCTAGGACATAATGAATGTTAATAAAATCATTAAGTTGCTTTAAAACAAGCTTTTCTAAAATGTTGCTTAACCCTCCCACTGTCCTAATAGGTGTGACCCCACGAGGAAAGTTAGCCATCGAGCAGGGTTGATGGTTTATCCCTTGGGTCCATGTGGCAGGGGTGAGGAGTGAGCACCACCTCACCCCTGCCATGTGGACCTCAAGGGATAAACCATCATTTCACTCTATGGCCAACTTTCCTCACAAGGTCACCCATAAAGACGGTGGGAGGATTAAAATTGGTAAGTTAGATACCGGTTGGAAATTTTTTAGATAGTTAAAATCTAAATTGCACTTCTTCAACAGGAGCCTCACCACCGTCCCTTAAAGGTGGCAGGAAAGACCCCTGTCTGAAGCGAGCAATTCATCAGAATAAAAATCTCATCTCTAAAGGAGTCATAAAATTGCTTAAATAATCTAGGGGGAATTGGGTCCAAAACACATGCGGTGGGCCTCACTGAGGAGAAAACGTCATCATAACAGCCAGCTTCTACCAGGACAAAACTGTCCAGCGTTTATTCTGCTAAAGACACATTCAGAGTTGTCTAAAACCATGTTACTTTGGGAGGATAAAATATTACATCTGATGTTGTCCACCTTCCCTCTGAAGTGGCAACACAACTCTTCTGCTGCCTTTGTCAAAAAAAGAAATCAGAATAATGGGAAACATATTTTTTGGGTGAAAAAATACCAAGTTGGTGTCTTACCTCCACAAATAACACAAGCCTGAATGTATTCTGCCATGTTGTGGAGTTGCTAATTATTAGCTTCTACTAGCCTAAACATGCTCTGCTCTCTACTGGCCACATAATCAGTTGCAAAAAGGTTTGCCTTGCCTGCATTGCTTAGCAGTGTGTACATGATGTTCAAGCAAAGAATGAATCAAATACCTTTAATATAGAAAACTTTTTAACTTCTCCCTCCCTCACTCTCTCTCTCTCTCTTTCTCTGCTTTCAGTTCCTTTTCTTTCTGCCTTTTCCCATAAATGACAGTGTAGGCAGATTATTGGTTTCAGCAGATAACACCTGCTCCTGCTCAGCCCCGTAGAAAGACACCTGTTACAAATCCAAGTCAACCCTGGGAACTTAAGACAATTTGCCTGCCTTACTGAGCTATTTATTCACACAATTGCCTTACACCTAAAAACACAGACACACACACACACACACACGTGCGCGCGCACACACTCACACACACACACAAGCTCTGAGCAGCTTTTTTCTGGTTTATGTTTCACCCTGCACTAGGACTGACTGTGTCTAGTGTTAGGGAACTGCAGAGGACTTGATTTTTCAAAGCACTTCTGTGTAGACCATATCTGGCTGCACTTTTGCAAAAACTGGCCCTCGTCATCCTGAGATCAAACATCTCATTTCAATAGTGCAGGCTTTAATGTAATTCCTTTATTAATAAAATGCATCCTGCTCTTGTGTGTTCAGTGTGAAGTTACAGCCTACAGTTAGCCCAATATATAGGGCCAATATGTACCGTTTTTATACATCGGCCGATATGTCTGAGTAAGGTTGATTTAAAGTCAGGCACATCCTCGGGCAGCCTGGTGTTGTTGCAGAATTTTATTTAAATGTATTTTAACTTTCACTAATTACGTCTGCATAATAAATATGCTGAATTAACTTTATTTAGGTGTCTGACTCTAACACTAAGCAGTGCACAAAGTTAAGATTTAACAGCTAGATAATTTCAGAGTTCAAAACCTGATTCAGCTTCAGAAATTCTGTGCATCATCTGATGTTATTAGTGATATTTTAGCATGAAAATATGCTAGATGGAAAACGTCTGGGTATCGGCCATGAAAATCAGCCCATGAAAAGCCGCAGTACATTTTGGTCAGAGGCTGATAATGTCTCCTACATATCAGCATTGTTATTGACAATAGCAAAACCAATATCGGTCGACCTTTATTGCCAAGCATTCAGGATAAAAAACAAGATAAGTTCAGGATATAACAGAATAACTGTACTCATATTAATGTTGCATATAACATATTTGATTCAGTGTATTACAAAAGCAGCTGTGCACCTCTTTTGAAGACTATAAGTTCAGTTGACTCCAATGTTTTCTTCATTTCTTCAAATTACCAAAGGAGTACCTCAGGGCTCCATATTATGCCAACTGCTCTTCATTTGCTAAACAGATAATCTGAAAGTCACAGTGTGTATTTTCCCTGGGGGCAGTAGATACCTAAATCTTTGCAAGCCAGCATTATTTTTGTGTTCAAGTAAGACTTTACCAATGGATGGCCACTGGAGTCAAAAGTGCAACCTCTAGCAAAATAACAAGAACATCAGATTCCCTTTCATCACTGGCAATGAGTGAAGAGGTAAATGTGTGAAGAAACAATGTTTATTAATGTTTGAAGTTTAGTAACCATTTGTTACAAATCAGTAAATGCATTCTGTCCTCACGGGCTTCCGTAGATGGAAACATGGCATCAAATATGGCATCGCCCAGAGACTTAGACCTGCTCCCATGTATTTTAGACACACTTTTTATGGTTATATCTCATGAAACTGCCAATATGTTTCAACAACTGGGTATCTTTTAATGAATTTACAACAACACTGCACTGAATATTTCCAGAGATTCATGGTAAAAACTATACATTGTCACTTTAATAATAGTTTTTCAAATGTTTAGTTCCATTTTTATGCAGATGATACAATCACCTATTGTTTGTATTAGTGGACATTTTAATTGATAAATTGCTGATGCTGGGCCTGCCTTTCCCCACCTGCTTGCGGATCAAAGACTTCCTCACCGAAGGCAGAGTCGGAACTGGGCCCTACACCTCCCCCCATCACTCTGCAGCGGTTTCCTGCAGAGCTGTGTGTTAATCCTGTCCTCTACAATCTGTACACCCATAATTGCCCACTGGCTCACTTAACAAAAATCATTCAATTCACAGATGACACGACCATTATTGGGCTCATCTCAGAGGAAGATGAGTCTACAGACCGAAACGATGTCCAGAAATGATCAATGGGTTGCTCTGAAAACAACCAATCACTAGCCTAAACCGTTGATGGCCTAAACACATGTCCACCTCAAAAACAAATAAATGTATTCTGGAGTTCAGGAAAAAAACACAACATACTGCAAAGCCTCAAAAGTTAAAACCAGCCAACCGAGGGCAGTTTCTTCCCTACAGCAATCAGAACAATGTAGGGCTGGGCAATAAATTGAAAATGTACCGTTATCAAAAATTCTGACTCTTATCGAGATTCTTTTTCCCATGTCAATAAATTTGACAGTAAAAAAATCAAAAGATGTGTGTGGGTTGGCAACATTCATGTCCCTCTTCAGTCACGTAAAAAAAGTGACTCAACGTGATACATGTGACAGCCCCATCTAGTGGACAACTTTTGTTTCTGCGCATACCTGTAGTCATCGTCCATTAATCGTTATCAAGGTGAAATCCTCAATATATCGTGATATTGAATTTAGCCATATTGCTCAGCTCTAGGACAATAAATTAAAAACATGCTCTTAAACAGTCATCAGTACAATAAATCCATTAATACTTGAATAACATTACTGTTGCTTCAAAGCTTTGTGCACATCATTGCATCCAGAAAGGATTTATTTTATGCATATATTTCTATAATTACCTTTCCTTTCTTCACATAAGTTGGTAGTTTCTTTCATCTGTATGCCACAAGCACCATTTGAGTGCCTTTCAATTTCATTTCCTTCTCATGCAGAGACAATAAAATATTTCTGATTCTGATTAAGCATTAAAATATCTCTAGTTTTACCCTGCTGTTGGCATTAAATGCTGTCAAAAGTAAATTAACGATACTCTCAAATGTGTTTCTTAAACTTTTTCTAACCTCTTTTCTGGCTTGGTCACTTTTGAAAAATGTATTTTGTTTTCGGTGAGACTTGTAACTGGCAATTAACAGTAATAATAATAATAATAATAATCATAATAATAATCATAATAATAACAAGCATGATAATAATAATTCTGCTTTTGTTTTTATGCAAATCAAAATGCAAATAGTCTCTCATGAAATGGGCCTACAGACAGTTTTAACATTTTGCTTGCTTGCTTACGTGATCATGCATTTAATAAACAGATTGCTCAACCTCATCTTGTCAACATTCACTCAAGGAAAGTGAGCAGATTTCCTAAAATTTTCAAGCCTTGGCAGTTAATGTTACGTTTCAAAAATGCACCATTGGTGGTTCTGTGAATTAGTTTGTGACATTTGTGTTTGACATGCCTCAGACATCAATAATTCACCAAGTCACAACGTGTCAGCTAAACACTTGGTAAACTGTGAATTTAACTGTCAACAATTCATCAGAAACAGATGCACACAGTTCACAACACAACAAGCTTTTGAGCAACAATAAGAAAGCATTCACTGATTATTTTTTGTTTTGCACTCTGATATTAGAGTACATTTAGTTTCTCTCCAGACAGACAACACACTTCTCCCAATGCCACAAGATTTTCCACAAGCTTTTCTCACGCACAGTGGGTGGGGGTGGGGCAAAAAAGGACATGCAGGGTTTCTCAGTTGAGCACGTGATGTAGCAGTAAAAGTGGCTGTAATCACCTGCTTTGGTCAGAGAGCCTCCAGCTGTCCTGGCGGAAAGGGGAGAATATGTGAGTGAGCAATGACATCACCTCATGAGGTGGTGTCCAGTCTAAGCTACAGACAGACATCTGTGCTTTCTGTGGTGGACTGCCAACACACTCCTGCTGTGGCCAGGCTGGCTGTCAATCAGCTGCTCAGACTCAGGTAGCGGTGGGATTTAAAAGACAGAATGCACAAGGGTGTTGTACTGCACAATTTGATGTACTTAAAGCCATTAAACTAATAATTGGTTATTTCAGCTCACCCCTTTGAACCTAACACCAGCTGACACAAATGCATTTTGTCCAACAACTTAGAAGGACAAGACCTGCGCCACAAATCGCCAAAATTAAGTTATGAAAAGTTAAAAATATTTCAACTTTCTGGGATCGCGTCACTGGGTCGCCTGTGCACGACACGTGCACGAGTGCAAAATTTCACACGCACGTTTTTCGCGTTTCACTTAGTAGGAGGGAGACCCGCGATTATCGCTTTGTCGCGCATGTCTCATTGAAAATGAATGGAGGAGAGGCGATGTCGCCTCCCGTGTGTCGAGCCCATAAGAAACAAGTGGTTTTTGTAGAGGCTATGCTCGGGCTCCAAAGAGTTCCCTCTCCAGCTTACTTAAAAACGCGAACCTATTGTAGACTTGTGAAAATGTCTGTTGAAACATCCATCTATCCATCCAGGGGGTTGCTGGTGCCTATCTCCAGCAGTCAATGGGCAATCTGGCGAGGTACACCCTGGACAGAGAGACAGTCCATCGCAGACCAACACAGAGACATACAGGACAAACACTCACACACACACACACACACACACACACACACTTACACCTAAGGACAATTTTGTCAAAATTGGGCTGCATGGTGGCGCAGTTGTTAGCAGGTTCGAAACTTGGCTGCGGCCTTTCTGCGTGGAGTTGCGTGTTCTCCCCATGCATGCGTGGGTTTCCTCCGGGTACTCCGGTTTCCCCCACAGATCACAACATGCCCTACAGGTTATAAATTGTAAGTCGCTTTGGATAAAAGTGTCTGCCAAATAAATAAAAACCCTGTTCTATCAACCTCTATGCTAGCCAAGTGAGTTGTGCATTTGTGATAAAAGCCAGGCGTGTTTTTTTTTTTTTGAGCAAACTGACCGATAAACTCCTTGGGGAAAGAGAGCACGTTAAAGAAACAGGAGTTACAATGATGTATTTCAGAGTCACAAGGGATGCTTCATCAGTCCACTGTGAAATAACAATGAAGGAATGTGCCCAACAGTCATAACATCAATTTCCTAATATATTTACAAATGTCACCAAAACCTTAGTGGACTTCTGAGTCTGAGTTGTTCACCTCAATTCATAACTCATAAAATGCTAATCTGATCAGATCTGACGGCATCTGTGGAAAGCAAACCCAATAAACAGAAACTCCACCCCACAAGCCACAGAGCCCAAAGGACCTTTTGCTAACATCCCATTACCAGAGACCCCAGGGAACCTCCAGATGTTCTGTGTCCATGCCCTGACAAGTCAGAGCTGTTTTTGTGGCACAAGAGAGGCCTACTCAGTCTTAGTCTGGCAGTCATTATGCTATGACTGATTGATGCAAATGTGAGCCAGAGACCAAAAGAAAAACAAGTGATCCTGATCGATCATAAATAATTTGACTCATGCTACATACATACAATCCATAATAAGTTCAAGCAAGTCACAACTGCTTGTGTTTCACAATCTATGGTGATTGTAACTCTCATAAAATATGATCAGATGAGACAAGCTATGACACTAAACCAGAATTAAACCTAGCTGTTTATCACTCTTAATTTGTTTGGAAGTCAAAGACAGTTACGGATGGTAATAAAACACCCTAGAAGAACAATCAGAATCCAAAACCAGCATCAAAAACTTTAAGGCATGAAATTTCCTACCTGAAGCATTCTGGCTCTGGATGATGGGACTTGTTTGCCGGGGCTGCCCCTCAGTGACCACTGCAGCTGGAGAAGTGCGAATGTCGGGGACAGCTGATGCCGAAGAAGTGGACATCGATGACTTTGACTCAGTATTTGCTGCTGCATCGCCCCCAATCAGGGAATCATCGGTAAGTTCTGGTGATGTTGCACGTTGAGCTGCAGTTCTGTCAGCCTTACTGCCATCAGCTCCAGGAGTTATAGATTTGGCAAGAGAGATGGCACCCTGTGTTTTAGGTGTAGTTTGTTTTCTAGTGTCAGTGGATTCTGTTGTTTCTGTGGTTCTTGTCTTTGTTACAAGTGTAAAGATTGTGCTGGTGGAAGGAGATGTTGTTGTTTCCACAGTAGTACTAATACCGTTGCTGTCTGATCTACTGGATGAAATATCTTCTTTCTGGGTTGGTGGTAAACCCTCAACTTTCACATTATTCCCAATCCCCTCATAATCTAGGAATGGTGTTGTTGATTCAAAACTAGGAGTTGCAGTTGACAGTGTTGTTTCTGAGATGCCCAACTTTTCCGTAGGTATTGATTCACTGAATTCTGTAAGAGTATTTGTGAGATCGTGGATAACTGATGTGGCAATCTTAGAATCCGGAATGGTCTTTTCTGTATTACCTATAGCAAACATGGTCTTTGTGCTTAGAGAAGCACCTGGCATTGGTACATCAGGTTGAATAGTGCTGATCTCAATCACTGAGTGGTCATCTGGATCAGACGCTGTAGAATCAGTGATATCTGCTGTGATGTGTGGATTTGTGATCACATCACCAGGAGGTTCCTCAGGGTCAGAGTCATCAGGAAAAAAACTTTCAAACAATGGTGGATCTGTTCCATTATCGAAATCCTCTGGTTCTTCCTTGATTGTGGGGGCTACTGCCGTGATCAGCTCTGCTTCAAGGTCTGCAGTAGTGGGTCGAGGTGGAACCATACAGGTGGAGAACATAAATTGAGGTTTGGTTGAAAGTTCAGAGTCTGGAGCAACTTCTGTCTCTAGTAATCCATCAGGTGACATGGTGGTCACAGTGGCGCTACTTTTAAGTAAAGGAGTCAAAGTCGTTGACCTGATGATGGCGGGGGTGGTGGTCTTTTTCAAAAACACATCCACGAAGGCTATCTGGGTGAATATGTTGAATCTTCCTAAACATCCCACACAACAACAAACACAAAAGACAAGAAAATTAGACTCCGTAAAATATATATATTTTTGATTCAGATGACAGTTATCAAAATAATTTTTTCAAACATTGTGATAGACTGACAACCTGTCCTGGGAGTACCTCATCATTGGCCCACTGACCACTGGAGATGGGTACATTCAAGCCTAATATTTTCTGTTTTTGAATCATGGACATGTGTTTAGCTCCCTTTTCTCATTCACACCTTAGCAAAATACAACTTTTTTAATAAAGATCATCAGCACGTGATTTGGAAATTCAGTTTAACTTGAGTTTAGATGTCACACCCTATCAACTATTCTTTAGTGCCACAGTATCCGACCTCACTCCTAATGTTTTTATAACTCCATGTAAGAAGTGCTCAAAGACACAGAGCTAATGCCACAGATCAGAGTATGCATGCACATTTACTTACACGAGTGACAGAATTCCTAATTAGTTTGAAGGTATTTCACTTCTATATAACAAACTGGGCATTTGAAGCAAATGAGGTCATTTTTTCAATGTTCTTTCTCTAATGTGCTCTTTGAATGTTTCTCCAAACATTTCCTTATCTGCCTGAAAGCTTTCCATGACCATAACAAAGAAGCCAAACAGTATAAACTTTAAGAAATCTAGTGTTGTGGTTGAAAGCTATTGTCACATGTTTTGTTCTTTATTACCATATCTAATGCAGTTCATCGCTGATTATCTTTTTGTTATCTCAGTGACCATTTAAAGTTCTCCAGGTAAGTTTATCTTCAGATTTTTTTATTCTATTTATTTATATGATTTCATTAACAAGGTCTTTCAACTCCTCGGAAGTGTTCCTTTACATTCTTTCCCATCTGTCTTTGATTGCTCTTCCATTTACTAACACCAATAAAAACCAGTATAAAGCCTTTCTTGGTGGCATGGACTCACTACATAAAGGCAGCTGTTGACCATTATGGACAAAAGAGCATACCCCATTAAACTACAGTACCTGTGCTGTAAGGAGTGAGACATGCTTTTCTCCTTATTAGAAAATTCAGGCCTAAGTATGGAATTATTTCACCAAAAGCAGTAATCTTCCTTTTCCTCTCTGCGTCCAGCTCTTATCTCCTTGTGTTTCTGTGAAATTTAGGTGACGGTGGTTTAGACAATATATTTTAAGACACTATTGCTAGCCGGAAAGCAGGAAATGATGGAGCCCCTCCAGAAAGGCGTACTTAAAGAGCACTTACACCAAGGTGTAAATACAACCAGACTGAGAGGGCTGACATGACATACACAGAGCAGGAGGTGACTGTGGCATGCTTGTGTGCCCTCTGAACTCCGTGTCGACTTATCACTGCAAGAGTCAGCATGGCCCAAGGGGCAGAAAACTACCAGGCAGTGGTCAGCTTATCTTTCCAACCTCTCATTTGTAAAGATGGAAAGGCCATGTCAGAGGTCGCCAGGGATGACTGAATTTAGAAGTCCAGCAGTAGCTTTTGTCCATTATCCAAACGTCTGCTCAGATAAGTACAAGTGAGAATGACAGAGGCAAAACTGACAGCGGAAATTAGGGGAAAGACGCAGATGGTGGGACTAAAAAGGCTTTGAGGTGTGGCATTAGGAACTTTTGCTGCTTTCTTAAATGGAAACTATCATTTGTTGTTCGGTGTTGCCATGGGAAAATTGGTACGTTGAAAAAAAAATCACATGTGGAGGCATTATTCTAATTATGCTAACATTTAGGTTATCAGTGTTTCTATTCATAAAAACATTGCTGCACTTGTTTTTTGCCATCAAAATTATTGTAGTTTGCATCTGTACACCAAAGGGGTCAGTGACGCATCAAGTAAATGAATTCAAACACCATGATCAATTCATTAAGCATCAAGTTTCAGTTTTCTTATGATTTAAAGGAAATATATAATGACTTTTTTCTTAAGTTATAACAGTTGTAGGGTCAATGCAAAAACATATTTATGAAGTTGGTTGCACTAAATTTCTCAACAATAAAGCAATTTCAGCTATTTTATTATCAACAGTTCCTGTACCTTCCAGAAGCTGTTTCAGGGCACAAACAGGGACTTTTTGAAACGGCTCATTTTAGGCACATAATTGTTTAAACAATACACTGACAAAAACAGGATGGATGTTTTTTCTTTTTTTTAGTTTTAGATGTTTATAGAAGCAGGAAAGACCCCCAACACAGGTAAAAATGGAGTTTTGCATAATATGTCCTCTAGATTTATCTTAAAATTTAAATCTTATTTAAAATTTGGCAACATTTGCAACAGTATAACACTTTGCTTTTTTTGGGGGGGGGGAGAGAAATGTATGAATACCACAATAATTTAAGTCAACATTTTCCTAGTTTTGTTGACAGAAATGGATGTGAGACAAAAAATGTGAGACAGTGAGGTCAACTGGACAGAGTGGTCTGGCACATAGCCATCAGGAGAGAAATGACCCTTCTACTTTGCTCACAAGTTTTGTTAGAGAAAATTTCAGATAGTAAGATTTAAAACAAAAAATAAAGACTGAAAGGGAAAAAAATGATAAATAAGCAGCTGCAATTGTAAGCACTCGCTTTGTGTCAAATCTGGGGAATTATACTGTGTTGTCAAGAGGCAGAAAATCAAAGGGTGTGGAAGCAGAAGTGAATAAGCCCAGAAGATGAGCTCATAGCTTCTTACAGTTGGGCCTGGTCAGGGAACGGCCTCGGCCCACAATCCCTGTCTGTTCTTTTACAAATGACAACTCGTGACCTAGCACATGCAAAAAAATTGTGTAGATCTATACCAGACTATATAAAGTAAACAGCACTTTTTGACACTAAAATGTTTGACTATTTCAGTGAGCCTTTCAAACGTGCAAAATATGTCTGCATCAGGCACCAAGCCGAGATGAAAGTCTTACCCTTTCTCCACCCAACTTCAGCTTCAAATCATGCACTGATACTTGGAAGTTGGAAAACAAACTATTACGTTTTATTTGTTTTCATGTTATCAACAGTTAAATAAACATGTGGCCAGCATAAAGAATAGTTTAATGTTTTGCACCTATAATAGGACTCTTTTTTTAGCTATAGATGTTTATAATAGTGATAAAGGACAATAGTATATGCTAAAAAATGATGTTTACAAACTTTTGTTGTGTTTATTAATTAGTAACTTAATCTGAAATGTTTAATAAAGTATCTCTAGATGAAATACATAGGTAAACAGATTTGGCTCACTATTTGGCAAAAAGAAAGGTCCGTTTTCTCTCATTCTTGCCCTTACTTAATGCATAATAAACACTCTTAAAGTGTGCAGTTTTTATAACATATTTATATACTATTTATTAGCCAGTTACTAAGGGAGCTTTATTCTAAAGTAGTACCATAAAATCTTATCACTATTGAACTCACCTTCACTCACCAGTACTTTAATTTAGGCTAATCTGAATTTTAATGGTGCTTTTTATTCTGATTAAATATGATACTTCTCATTATTTGGTAAGTAAAGGCACTATGGGAACATTTTAATAGCAGTGCATAAACATTACTTAGTGTGGCAACAGTTGCTGTGTAGTAAATGATTCTAGATGACCAAAGTAAGTCTCAATCAAATCTAAAGCTTAGTCGAGAGTTTTGGAGTGGGTATAATGTCTCGTTAAAATGTGTTAAATGGTGAAATTAGGAAAAAAATGTTACCATTAAAACAGTAAGCCCCAAACTTCCTAGTAGGACGTGGAAAGCCGGTTTGGTTACTGAAGCGATACATGGTCCTGACACCTAGAAGGCCTCCTCCGCACTTATGCCTTGCCACTGCAATAGGATGCCGTACACTGCCATCAGAGAGCCAGCCATAGTCACATCTGTCCAGCCCCTTTCTCCATGCAGCGTGCAAGTGGCCAGTGTTTGCCAAGACAGCATTGTGTTTTGCACACTCTTCACGGGCTTGGTCAAATGTCATCTTGTGTCCCCCAGGAGCAAAGAAGACTTCACCTAAATTGTAGGGTAAACATGTAATTACAAATGGATAACAATGGCAAAGAAAGAAACAAAATAGCAACAAGTATAGTCATGAGGAGTATACAGTGGGGTAGCAAAGTATTTAGTCAGCCTCCAACTGTGCAAGCTCTCCTACTTAAAAATATGAGGCCTGTAATTTTCATCATAGGCATACCTCAACTATGAGACAAAATGAGAAAACAAATCCAGAAAATCACATTGTCTCATTATGAAATAATTCATTTGCAAATTATGGTGAAAAAAATATTTGATCATCTCAATATTTGGTTATATACCTTGTTGGGAATAACAGAGGTCAAATGTTTTCTCTAAATATTCACAGATTTTCACCATCATTTGAAAATAATTCTTTAAAAATCAGTCAATGAGATTTTCTGGATTTTTTTGATTTTTTTCATTGTGTCTTTCACAGTTGAGGTATACCTATGATGAAAATTGCAGGCCTCTCTCGTCTTTAAGTGGGAGAACTAGAAGAGTTGGAGGCCAGCTAAATACTTTTTTTCTCCACTGTAGTTCTGAAATTTTCTTTCAGAAAGTATTTGTAATAAATTCTAAACATTTTTTTTCTTAAACATTTCTGTTTAACCTTGCAATAGGACCTTGATAATAGTTAAATGGGACAAACGTTGATTCAAAGTTCTGTTCTGGGTTTAGGCAGATATCTGAAACAACAATAACATCCAGACACTAATAAATAGGCTAGTGGTGTGGTTTCTACAAGCACACACTGTCAGTTCATGTCCTTAGAAATAAATGGCGACACTCCCAGACGTTCCCCACTGTCAGCCCAGGATGTTAATTTAAAGTTTAAATATAATATCTATTGACACAAATAAATAAACAAACTCTAACACTGATGGACAAGAGAAATGTTTTATCTAATTGAGGAAAGATGGAGGGTAGTTATCTTAAATACTCTAAGTAGGGTATAACTCGAGCAGAAAGAAAATGGACTAAGAGAGAATCTCCTATAATCTGTGCAGCAAAAGCCTATTAATGACATTTCTGGTTGACAGCCTAAGAAAAACCATTTCAGCCATGCAATAAAAATGATCATATTTTTCCAAATGTTAGAGGGTTAGTAAGTGTGAAGTTTGTGTCATTGCCTTTTAAACGACAACATTGCTTACCATCAAGTCTGTCTACATAGCAGTATACGTCATAGGTCTCCAGGGGATCCCTGACTCCATATGACCTAATACCGGGTTTACCCGGAAGATCTCCATGGCAACGATCTCTGGGTCTTGTTATTGGATATCTATAGAAAATGAATAAATACTATTGTAAAGTTCAGAGTCTTTTTGTGTTGAGGTCATCACAAGTAGGTGTTACCGTGGAGGCATTAAAATAATGAACAACAAAACTAACCTCACTGTCTGGTCAGACAGCCACCCAGCATCGCATTGGTCATAGCCATCCTCATAGGCTGCTCTGAGTTGCCCGTAGGTGGCAATGGTTGCCCCGATGTTTTGACAAGTTTTGACAGCCTCCTGGTAATTCAAAGCGTACCTGCCGGTGTTAGGCCGATAATGAAAAACAACACCTGGTGACACAAACAACATATTGTCCAAAGATTAGACATAATGAAATGTCTGTAAAGAGGGAGAAAGTCATCTGGAATTCATCAGCATAATTTCAGAGTGGTAAATTATGGCAAGTGTCTTGTACAGCACACTCTAAGCATGAAATAAATGAGCCTCTCAGCGTCTTTGGAAAGGAGGAGCTTTGCAATAAACCAAGAGGATATGTGAAATACTCCACAGTTTACCGCAAATGAACAAGATAAGTGCAATATGATGCCATGGCCCTGAAATCCCCATATTTGTGGAGAGTAAACAGACGCAAAACATTTGATTGATGGTCTCAATTAACATTGCAGATTGTTGGAAAAGAGGTTGTTCAGATTGTAAACCAAAAGTATCCCAGTCCCCCCCCCCCCCCCATGCTTTCAACAACAGTTGTCTCTCACAATGCTTAAGTGATCGCATATCCAAAACAAACAATGACAAAATGTGACAACTGATAATGAGTACCTTCACAATTTTATTTTCATGATTAGGTAGAATATTGATTTTTGGTCATATGGAAGAGAATAATTGATCATTCGCTTTAAAGCTCCACAAAAAGGGAAATGTGTCATGGAATATATTGAATGTCTGACTTCTACCAAGTGAAAAATTGGATGAACACATGAACAAAATCAAAAGAGTTGACTTAACAAGGACTCAAAGTTTCATTTCTTTCTCTTTCTAACCAGCATCACCTCTACCTACAATAAGATCGACTGAAAGTTGTGGTTACTCTGTAAATACTGGGTAGCTGCAGCTATCAAAGTGAGAAGCAGAATGGCACCAATAGTTCCTTCATGCCGTTTACATTTCTATCAGCACTGGTATAAAATGTCCCTTTTATCAAGCCTTTGCACCATTCCTTCTCTGCAATTTTCATGTTTTTGGTCTAATGCCAGGATGAGGTGGGAGGGATCTTACCACTGATGTCGAGGTCAACTGTATCCCGGGTGTCGGCGATTCCATACATGACCTCGCACAGGTAGGTGCCAGCATCGCTGGCACGTAGCTTGACCATAGTCAGCGAGGCGTCACCGACAACCTCGGGATGACTGGGCACCGATACGCGGTTCCTGTAGCTCGAGCCGATTTTGATGACTCCATTTTGTGCCACCAACACTGTAGACTGAACACCTCCCACTATTTTGACCCATTTAATCCGCAAGAAATCTTGGCTGGAAATCAATCCATTGGGACTGACGGCTGGATTTGAGGTTGGGATTGTTGAGAAGAAGCATGGAAGATTCACTTTCCCTGAGAGGACCCCAGTGACTGGTTTGATTATTGTTAATGAGCTGGATGCTGAAATAAAAACAAACGGGAGAAGAAAAAGAGTTAAAAACATCTCCAGTTATTAATTTTACATTTCAACACCACCCTCTTTGTTCATTTCCCTTTCATCCAAAAACATAACATTTCAGATCCCTCCAAACACATGTAAGCGGACGCTAAAGTATAAACTGCCTGACTCATTAGTGTTGATAGGGTGGGACGACTAAACCCAGCCTAATAAGAAAACATGCATCATGATTTGAGAGTGGCTCTTGGAAAGTTGAACCTCATCCTTAAAATACTGGGTGTGGGAGCTCATTTACTGCACGGTGTAGTCTATGTACGGCATGTCTGTATGAAGTTAAAATTATTGGTTAAAAAAAGGATGATGGTTGCATCAGTGCATAATGACTCTACTTAAGTTCATGTTCTCTCTCAAATAATCTCTCTTTTATGCAGCAGGACCATGTGGAATCCACACAAATTAGGTCAGGTTGAATCTGATTGAAGAAGAACAAAAGTACTTTTTTGAAAAGTTTTTTTTCGTAGCTGTAGGTGGGGGAAGGGATGTAGAGGGGGGCGTTTGCAGGAAACAATGTGGCATGCTTAGGAGACTGGTGGGACAGCCCCAGAGGCATGAGCCTATGTGCTTTAACAGGGGGTCTTATTAGCATGTGCAATAAAAACAGCTGTTCAGCCTGCAGACTGGGAGCTCCGGCTAATTGAAAGGTGTCTATACCATGAGATAGAGCGGGTGGAGGGTGGGGGTTGTGGCAGAGGTATGGGGTACTGCTGATGAGAAACGGGGTGAATAAAGCTAATGCCACTTTTACTTTGTGCTGAAAAATACTGCAAGATGCAGTGTGTGTGTGTGTGTGTGTGTGTGTGTGTGTGTGTGTGTGTGTGTGTGTGTGTGTGTGTGGGGTGAGCCCTTGCCTGTTGCAACTTCACAGAGATAGTAACACAGCCACAGAATGTGCTTAATATTTAGAATCATCTGTTGGGGGAAAAAAAGAAAAAGCATTTTTAGGGAACAACTCAAGCATCAGGCTGACGTTACTCACGCATATTATTTTTGGAATAAAAAAATATATATTTGATACCATACTACAAGAATGAATAAAGCAGCAGAAAATGTAATATATGCAGTAAAAAGATATTGGTTCACTTATTTGTTCTATTTTAACTCTTATCTCCCTTAGAAAGTGCTACTGACACAATCTCTTGTTTTCAGTGAACATATGTGGAGTTGGGAGGGTTAAATCTCCCTGTGGGGTCAAACTTGAGGAGTTTCTGGAGACAGGAGCCATGAACCCCCTGTACTCATTAGCACCCCACTGTATAAACATCAACATGGGTCTCAGCGGGAGATCAACACTATGGGAGCTCTATCAAAGGCAATTAGCAACAACCAGTTTTAAATTATCATCTGATAATGAATCAAGAGAAAGTCTTGAAGTTTAAAATGTTTGGTTTTGTTTGGTCATGAACCCTCTCCAGGAAATCACAACGAGACTCCTTAAATGAGATCACCAAAGTCAGCATCACACAGGAAGATAATTGGTTGCAGATTTTTAGATCCAGTTGCCCTAGACGCAGAAGTTCCTAACTGTGAAGGATAAAAGGATTTCAGCGTCATTTACTGATTGTTGATGTCACTTTCTTATTAAGTGTGAAAAAAAGTTGCATCTGTCTAGAAGAAATCATGACATAGTCATGATGCTCTGATTGTTCAAAAATAATAAAATACAAAAAACAAACCAGTGGAGAAACTTTTGAGCAGGTTTGGATAAGTTTCCTAATTTTCTGTTCTATATAAGCAGCGGGACAGATACTGCAAGTATTCTGGGGACAGCACGCATCACCGGGTGTGTTATTTGCAATCTGATAAATGGGTTTACACAAACTGATTCGCTTCATTATCAGGCGTGTGCTTACTAACACAACAAAGTGTTACATGCGGAGAAGAACATCACGCAGAGATTAGTTACATTAGAACAGCATAACGTTCCAACGACTGGGTATAAATAGAAGAAATGAAATAAAATGAATACTTACGATTTAAATGTGAATTTTCTCCATAAAATAAGTAAATATTCACACGAGTCCTAACACCCAGTTATTCCCAGTGCGCAACATGCGTGCGTAAACCTGCGTTTCGACAGGGCCACTCCAGATTGATGCAGAACCGCGTTCCTTCCCGGCGCTTTGCTCACTGATGCTGCAGGATGGCAGAACTCTCCTCCAGTGACATCCAACTTATGAACGGAGCCCCAGACTCCCCGAAGTGTTTGTGTGAAACTGCGGGATTTGGCTAACTCACGCTGGTAGTCAGTCAGAGAGGAGGGGCCCGCTTAAAAAGTGAATGAGGCACCTTCTGGAGGAGGGGAAAAACTTAATTTGGCCATGTGCCCGAGATGCGCTCCTCGTCCAATCAGGTGGCTCCGTTTTAAATGGTGTTTATTTATTTTTTATTATTATTTGTAGATAAGGACTCCGTCTGTTCATTTTACACAAGAAGCGCAACGCAAACCAGTGATTCAAACAGTTTTATGCCTGCAAATGTACTCGTCCTTACTGTTTGGAAACAGGGCGCGGACCTTTCTCTGGTTTATTCTTTATTTATCTTTTGAGTTAAAACTGTTTGTTCCAACAGCCAAAGACTGAAAGGTCCGTTTCTCCTCCATTCAACTGAGCCGCTCAAATAGATGCGCATACGCGCAAAAATTGACTAAACACGCCTTAATGGTGTTTATGATGGTTTAAGAACACATGAATTAACGTGTTCATCTGTCAACACTGATCAGTTCGTGGAGGCGAATAACCCATCAGACTCTCAGCAGAGAGGCAAAGACTGACTGGGAGCTCTGGTTGTGGGAGGTGACGGACCAGTTCATCGATGATACGATCACCATGATTGGTTGCAGCTAAACATGTAGGAGGGCTTAACCACACACACTGTGAGTGCGCGTGCGGGTGGAAGTGCGTGGTAGCCAAATTGTCTAGATTCTCCAAGTGGCATCTCGTAGTTTCAAAATAATGTTTTTTTAATCAAACCATCAACAAACTTATGTAACATTTGGTTTACAAACCATGTAAAAATGCCTAGATGTCAACATCTGTGTCCCTAGGCGTCTGAATGGTGATAACTGTCTTAATAGCAATTCTTTATTAATAAAGTATCTCAGTTTTTGTTTCTAGTTAATTTAAAGAAGTAGGAAGGTTGACTAAATAATGCTTAACAATCATCTGACTGGGATACACTTCAAATCATCCAAATATCTATCTTTAGAGAATGTCTGGTGAGACAAGAAATCACCAGATTTGAAAATATATATTTCACCAAACTCTCACAACTAAATGAAGAACATTCGAGTATTACCAAAGGGCTTACTGGACAAAAGTCATTAAAATTCCATACATTGGATATTTAGACGCATTGTGATAAATGGATATTTCACTTCAAGTTAAACATCTTTGTACAAATAAACCAATGATCAAATAAATGTATGCATTTTATAACAGGTTTGTGCTGCAACTACATCTTAGATAATAATAAGAGTTATAGACGTGCAGAACATGTAGACTAAATCAATGATGGAGAACATTTCGGTGCACAGTGGTGAGGAAGACTCGTCGTTCAGAATCATTATCTTTGTCTGAAGCCAGCTGAGAGGCAGCAGGCAAAGCAGAGGTGAAAAGCCTCGGAAATAAAAGCCAGAGGCCTGGGGGCTCTTGCAAAAAGTCGTAGATGCCTCTCTTCCATGTCTGTGTGCATTGCAATCATCTTGGAGCCCAGAAACAGTTACCCATGTTGCATATGTCCCCTGCAAGGCTGGACTGGTCTGAACAGAGAAAAAGGGGCAAGAAGGAGATAAGATGGAACAGGAAGGCTGGGAGCAACGGGTTGTCTACTTGAATTAATTTCTCATCTTACAGCTTAGGGTAACAGAAAAAACATGAAAATCACCCTCGGCATGAGATGAAAACAAAGGTGCTAACGATCAACACAAAAACGTCATTCAAAACTTATTTGTACTGTATGTGTAACCATGGAAGCGCTACTGCCTTCAGGCACATATAAATCACAGATTCAAAGAGCTAGTGAAAGACCGTTTGATCCCAGTGATCTGCTGGGTGGGCCTCGAGATGACCCACGTATCACATGACCTATAAAAGGTGGTCTGCCTCCGGCCCCACGCCACTGCAGACAGGATAAAGGGTGCGTTAAACTCCTCTGACATAGAGAGACAGCTCCTCTGAGACTAAGCAGCGTGAGAGCTGCTCAGTTTGGAGATAATTCACCAATGGGAAAAGGTCAGACCTCCTAGATCAGAAACAATGACAAAAATATCTCCACTATATAGTTATACTAACACATCCAACTGACACTGTCAGGAGAGAGATCATTTCATTAGTAATAGAGTGAAATAACTTAAAACCATCTCACAAACAGAAAGAGAAAACAGCTTGCTGTGATTTCCTTCAGGGAAACAACCTGGTAGTGGTGTGTGTGTGTGATTTAGCTGCCTGTTTAGAGAGGAACATGAGGGGAAACAAAGCTCCTTCTGGATGGACGGGAACCTTTTTAATCTTTTGGAGGCTAATAATGAGGTCCAGACCACAGCAGCTGATCACCAGCTTCAGTAAAAGTCAAAGCAATGATCTGAGAAAGGATCTCAATTTTTTTATGAATTTTGGGGTGTTTTTATTTTACTTTTTTTTTGTTTTGTTTAAAGGAAAAAGATGATGCTGATATTTAAACTAGATTTACACAAAAATGTTTTATTAACATGATTACTAAATTAAAGACCAGATGGAGATATAAGACTTTGTGTTCCAAATGTTTAGTCAAAACCAGTAACAAGCTCTCCTACAACCATGTGCAACACTTTCTAAGCAGCAGCTACCACACAAGTGCATCACCCCGTTATTAGTGACTGATTAGGAGATTAGACAAAATGACCAGTTCAGGGTGCAAATGATTTCATTCCTTTCTGATTGGTTGTGTGATATTCTTCTCAGCAACAATTTTTCAGATAAGATAGAAGATCTTATTTGCCATTTAGACACACACACTGGACATAGGATCTATTAGCTTAGAGTCAAGACGTAGAAGCAAAAGATCAAACACCAAGAATCTAATTAAATAAAAAGGATCAAACACTAATATTCACAATCAAACAATAAGAAAATAAACTGAAACGATCAACTGACAGGTGTCGAGTGTGCCCTAAAGGTGGTATAACATATTAAACCCTCTTTTTATTCAGCTCTTTCTACCTGTTCCACTTTTCCCAGGGTGCACCAATTACTTCTTTCTTATGCATTTTCTCTTTTTTTCCTCTCATTTTTACATTTCTTAATTTATTAAAAAGCGTATACATTTTTTAATTAGATTTTTTCTTCTGAAGCACCTTGTGATTTTTATCTTGAGAGGCACTATGAAAATGATTCTTCTTCTTCTAATTTACACCTGTATTAGTTTATAATGCACTTATCATTGGCATGTAATGCACTAGACTGTTGGTGCCGAAACTTGTTAAAGACCGAGATCACCAAAACCCCATTTTTAGTTCTTTTTTATTTTATTGGTCACTCGGTGAGTTTCAGCCCAGGAATCTAGACCATCTTTTTGCCAAAGCTGAAGATGATCTAGTTATGCTCGATTGGAACCTCAGCCCCAGCCATCTGGTGCCGAGCCAATCACTGCACTCCGAGTTTGGATTGCGTCTTATTTGACCATGTATGGCAGACTGCCCTGTTCACCGACATCCATAACAGTCCAATCACTGTGCTCCATTGGTTTCCTCAGTCAGGTGTGCAGGAAGTTATTGCAACTGAGCAAAACCAAGATGGCGACAGCTCCGTAGCAGTCCAATCACAGCACTCTATTGGTTCTGTAGGCTAATCACAGCACTCTGTGGGTGGGCGGGATGTTACTGCGACTGAGCAAAAAAAAAAAAAAAACAAAGATGGTGACGAGCGTTTGAAATGGATTTGGCATCAACTTTGGACTATTTACATATTTATATGACTTGGGCTTTTATTTGAGTCAATTCAATTCAATTCAAAAATACTTTATTAATCCCAGAGGGAAATTGATGTCAAGTGCATATATATATAAATATATATATATACATATATATATATATATATATATATATATATATATATATATATATATATATATATATATATATATATATATATATATATATATATATATATGTATATATATATATATATATATATATATATATATATATATATATATATATATATATTCATATACTCATACATAGATACACATATAGGATGGTTTGCCAGGTCATCAGAGTTTAACATGTGGGATAAATGTGAAAATATTCTTCTACCCCTATTGCCTGAATTGGCCCCTGACATGGAAAATGCTTGGATTAGAAAAGTCAGACAATTGCATGTCATATTATAAAATTAGCATCCATTGACTCACCCATCTTGGCTTGCAACACAGAAGGCTGTTGTTGATTTAGCATCCAGAAGAGAGCAGAGCGCTTATCTGCAATTAGAAGCTAACTGTTAGCCTTAGCAACTTACACCATATGGTAGAACTCCTTCAGTCTTTTGTTATTTGTGGAGATGCAGGAGCACCAGAGCGTTTTTCCGATACAAATTTACTCACAAGGTATTCATTTATACTAGGGATCACTGCAAATCTATTGAAGAAAAAAAAACAAATTAAATTGTTTCTGTGGTTACAGATTTGTGAGTAAGGTATGCATGATTGTTCAAGTAGAGGGAATATTTGGTCACTTTTCTGTTGGACTCTGAAACATGGTGCATTACATTTCTTTGTAAAAGAAACTAATAGTTACATTTGCAATGAGTTGGAATCTTGTAGGGATGAACAAAAATTACTTTGAAGAAATAAATGAATTGAAAATCTTAAGTAAAACACAAACTACTTTTAAATTGACTCAACATGAATCTAAAGCAGTGATACACACTCATATTTGATTATGATTTGGTCCAGCTAATCTAGCAATAGCGTAAATGCACACGCATTTGCAAAATCTGAATTAGTACAAACATAGAAACTACATTCATATTTGTGCAGGAGAAAAACGTGCAATGGAATAGTCGACTCGACCTTTACATAGCACCTTACAGACTCTTACATGCCACCGAAGTGCTTCACAGACACAGATTTAAACATAACACATAAAATCCTCTAAAAGTGAATAAAACACAACCAAATAAAAACATTTTAAAATGAGACTAAAAAAGCAACACAGTCAATCACTCACACAGATTTAAAAGCCAGTTCATAAAAATGGGTCTTCAGCTTGGATTTTAAAACTAGTACAAAACAAAATATGAAAAGTGAATCATAGTTAAATGATAAAAATACACATTGTAATTTAAAGGCTCTTAAAATGAGGTTTAATCTTTACTGTGGTAGAACCAGAGCAGAAACGGGTGTGTGAGACAATGATTAAACCAATTAGCCGTTAAACCTATACAATAGCAGACATTATGGATAACTTGACCATTCTTTGGTCTTTCACCATGAGGAAGTTAAGATAATAACATAATGAATTCCCAGCCCTAAGAGAAAATAGTCAGCTGTAAAATGTCATTTTGGTTTCTTTGGTTCTAATTACTATTTAAGTGGATATACAAGTACGAGTCAGCCTTAGTCATCCACTTAAGGGTCTGGTGGCCAATAAAAAACTGCTTGGCAGTTACTGTACAGCACAGTACATTTGTTAGCTGGATGATGTAATAGGGATCAGAGCCAAAATATTTGCAAACACAATAATTCACCTAAACGACTTAAAGTGGGACAAGCTTTGGCTGATGGAAAGAGTTTGAATCAGTAATTAAAATATGGATAAAAAGAATACAAATTAAACTATTTATTTTTAACAACAATCCACTACAGTATAACCCTCCCCCACACACACACCCACGGTGAGTTCACACACACACACACACACACACACACACACACACACACACACACACACACACACACTTTTTCCAAAGTCAATTTTTGTCTCCTGCACTTTTTACCGTCCACAAACAACATTACACTATATTAAATAGACACTAGGACCAAGCAGAAAACAACCACTTGTGTTGAAGTCTGTTTCTAATTAGAACCGTCCATAAACTCATCTATTGGCTCTACTGATACTTGCTAACGTGTGGCTGGCCATTCCTGCCACCTGTACACTTGGCAGTTTTGCATTCCTGACATTGCATAAAAGAGCCTCTAGGCTGTAGTTTTCTACATATTACCACCACCACCACACACACACACACACACACACACACACACACACACACACACACACACACTTCTAAAGTCAAAACTACGTCCAGGACTCTGTGCATAGAAAAAGAACCAAATAAAATGGTATCAGGAAAACACAGAACGAACCTAACAGTGTAAATTTTTCCACTAAATGCTAAATGTGCATTAAGACCTGTTAGTTTTTTCCCTATGCATTTTTTGACTTCCAAACAGCTCACCCACTGTGAGTTAAAGACATTAATAGAGTCTGGCATGATTAACTCAATAAAACTACTAATATTACTGAGATAGACATTAATGTTGCTCTAATATCACAGAGCCAGACAGGTTTGTCAGCAGTTTAATAAACAGTCAGATGTGATCTTTGGTTTTTACACACTGAGTTGTTTCAGAACGGAAGGAGGCGAGTGGTGAGAGACGTCAGCCTGAAATCAAACAAAGACTGCTCTGTCTCTCTGCTGCAGGAAGACTCCTGTCATTTCTCTGGATGATGGGATTTCTACAGGTGCACCCGGTAAGTGAACGACGATGACAAGCTGGTGACTGAACTTTTAATTTCAGGCTGGCACAGTCATCATAGCCGTTTCCCAAGCAGAATTAACCCCTTCAGCTGCAGGAGCACGTGTGCAGTTGAGTGAGGATTGCCCTTGGAAACTAGCCAAGGGGTTCTGTCTTTTTCAAGACACAACTTTGCAAATGTCTCAAACACAAAAACGTGTTCATGCTGTAAAGTCCTTGTTTGACCCTTATATAACCCTTTAATTTTCTAACGTTTTTGTCATTTGAGCACAAAAAATGCACTAACACCAAGCTTTAGCCCAATCAAAGTATTATGCTTTAATTGTTATACAACTTGTTGGGTTTATTAAGGTTAGCTGGTGAGTGTACCAGTACATTTGTTCAAACACAAAAAGTTGTGGTACACTCAAAGTTTTATTTTTATTTTTTTGCAAACAATGATAAAAAAATAACTTCAAACCAACAAAGGTTTGATATAATCTACAAATGCTGTTGCGTTTTAACTTTTTTTAACTAAAAACATTCTGAACTAAAATGTTGCATTGCTTTTGGGTTTAGTATTTACAATCATGCTAATTCTGTACCTGTGGACTAGTAATACGGTCACCATTTTTGTGAGTACCAGCTGTCTCAGGCTTTGTTTTTTTTTTTTTTTTCAGACTGCATGTCATCCTATATAAGTAAATGTACAGCCTGGCCACTCCACATAGACAGAGCTCATCATGGGGCGAAATATGGTTGTCTAGGACCAATCAGAGCAACAAACAATGTGGTATATTCATCACTGTGGAATTTCAGTCCATGGGGCAGTCCAAACACCGTCAAAGAATGAGCAGCAAATACATAATTTTTCTAAATAAAGGACTTCATTAGCTCTATCTGCTCATGTGTCAAAGATAAATCTTAAGCCTAGGGCACATCGGAGGCAGACTCATCACGCCCACGCTGTCATTTTAAATAGAAGCCATTATAGTTAATGAGAGTAGGTACATGGGGAGCGCCACGTCTCCGAGGCTAGGCATAAGTTCTATCTTAAGCGCCACGGTGCCACCACTGCCTCGGCTGTTTACAACATTGCAGAGTACTTTACAACAGACCTTACAACACGGAACAGCTTTACGGCAAAGACCCAACCGCCGGCACACACCCAGCCGCAGTTTGGATACATTTTAAGTACTATTGATGTTAAAGTATTCAAATAAATAGTGTGCTTACCCATTTTTAATGAATTCCAGTCTCACAAAACACAATGTCAAGACAGATGATAATAGATGGCGCGACTTTCCAAGAAGCGCTCAGCGGCGCGACACGTCCTGTCTGACCACTTGACCCCTCAAAATCATAGGCACAATGCGGCACATCTGCCTCCAGTGTGCCCCAGGCTTAAATCACCCAAAGTTCATGCCTAGGTTGTTTCAAACAAGCGCAATTCCTGAGCCGTTGCTGCGTAGTTTTTCTCCGTCGCAGCTCTGGTGCTAAGCCTGCTTAAGGTCTCCCCACAAACGAGCTCTTTGACTGGCCTGTCCTAAAATTGTTTGGCCACTGGACATGCTGAGCCTAGAATGGAGCGTGGCTAGACTAACCTGTACAGCAGTATTTTTTGCCATCGCTACAGTGCGTCTAGATTTCTAGGCTAGGTTGGAAATGCTTCCACAGATATTCAACAGGACTTAGATCAGGGCTTCAAAGGTCAGAACCATCTTCAGATTGGTTCATAGCCAAGACCTGTGACTGAGACCAAGCTTCCTGAAACTGGGTGGCACCCCCAGAATAACTAAACAATCTGGAAATTTCATTGGACTCAGAACAGATTCAAGACACCTTCAGCCAAATGCTAGCCTAGTGAACTAGACCAAATTCTTGCTTCGCAAAGTTTGATCTAGGAACGCTCCATTGGAACCTCTGCAGCCACTTATTGTGCTATAATGGTGGGCCAATCACAGCACTCCATCTGCTTTGTGAACCAATCACAGCGCTTTATCCACCTTGTGGGCCAATCAGGTCCCTTTATTTGTCTGGTGGGCAGGATGACACAACAGAGTGGAAGAAGATGTTGACAGCTCGTTTGAAACAGCTTTTACATCAATTTTGGACTATTTGGTCTTGGGCTTTATTTAGAATCACGAGCAGATAGATGTATTAAGTTTTTTTTTTTTTTAGAAAAAATTATGTATTTTTGCCTTCTTCAACAGCGGACCACCTCGTTTACTGACATCTATTGTGTTGAGTTTATTGAGTGTGTTTATTGTTCAGTAGCATGCGGAGATCGTTTGAAAGACAACAGTAGAACCCGCCCCATGACTGAGAGCCATCAACGGAGCGTTGCCAGACTAAATAATACATATATTTAGTCAGGCTTTGCCAGGCTAGCCAAATGCTGCAGAGCAGCCCCAAAACAGAGCCAACCCCAAACCCAGTGTTTCACAGTAGGAAGTCTTCCTTTCTTTATCAGCTTCATTTTAGCATCTCTGAACAAACAGCTCCAGTTTTGTCTCATTTGTCCAAAGGTCATTTCCCAAGAAGCACCGTGACTTCTTATTAATCATTTCTGATGTTTTCTGTTTTAACATACTTGTCATTAATTGTCTTTCCAATCACCTGACGCAACTGCCCTTACAGATGGAAGAAAATATTGATACACTGAAATATGGTGAATTTTCTAAATATTTAAATGACTAGTTTGGGTTTGTCTTTCTTTTACTGAAGGGCACCTAGAATTATTCTCAACATCAGTATCATTACTGTATAAAAATAGCAAGTACAGGTTAGGTCGTTGTCTTCCTCCACTTATCCAGGTCCGGGTCGCGGGGGCAGCATCCCAACTAGGGAGCTCCAGACCGTCCACTCCCCGGCCACCTCCACCAGCTCCTCTGGCAGGACCCCAAGGCGTTCCCGGACCAGATTGGAGATGTAACCTCTCCAACGTGTCCTGGGTCGACCCGGGGGCCTCCTGCCGGCAGGACATGCCCGAAACACCTCCCCAGGGAGGGGTCCAGGAGGCATCCTGACCAGATGCCCAAACCACCTCAACTGACTCCTTTCGATCCGGAGGAGCAGCGGTTCTACTCCGAGTCCCTCCTGAATGTCCGAGCTCCTCGCCCTATCTCTAAGGCTGAGCCCGGCCACCCTACGGAGGAAACTCATTTTGGCCGCTTGTATCCACGATCTCGTTCTTTCGGTCATCACCCAAAGCTCATGACCATAGGTGAGGATTGGGACGTAGATCGACCGATAAATCGAGAGCCTGGCTTTTTGGCTCAGCTCCCTCTTCACCACGACAGATCGGCTCAGCTTCCGCATCACTGCAGATGCTGAACCAATCCGCCTGTTGATTTCCCGATCCCTCCTACCCTCACATGTGAATAAGACCCCGAGATACTTAAACTCCTCCACTTGAGGTAGGACCTCTGTCCCGACCCGGAGTTGGCAAGCCACCCTTTTCCGGTCGAGAACCATGGTCTCAGATTTGGAGGTGCTTGGAGTTTAGGTCGTGGCTGCTTATTTGGTTTGTTATGTTCTTTATGTGAAGATGGTTGGAAGGTCTTTACCAGACCGAGTCTCGCTGGGATTAAGTTTGTAAATTACATTAGCTGTACTTTATAATAAGAACATTTACCTGTTTTTCTCCACATTTTCCAATAAAAATTTTAGGTTTTTCAACCATTTAATTTTCATCAAAAAGCTTTGAAAGGTGATGATGTAAAAAAAGTATCACTTAAAAAATTCACAACATTCTGTTAACATTTTACAACATCAAAATAAAACTCGTACAACACATTTTCTTTTTAACTTGTTAAATCAATTGTTCTTGAAAGAAAGAGAAATTTTTTGTAAAACACACACAAAAGTTAAACATATTTGTATTCAGTATTCACATTTTGAATGAAACCACTGAAATTTTCTAATCAGTCCCCAAATCTCTCCCGCTTCATCTCATCTCGTCGTTGTGCACTCATCAGTAAATCCGCCTTTGACGTCCCTCTCTCTCTTTGTAAAACACCTAACACATGCTGAGTGGAGAGGAGAGAGTATGGCATTCTTGTGGGGATTATTTATCCAGCGAGAACACACTGCTGCAGGATTATTCAGGTGGCCACCCGTAGACCTCAACAGACAAAAGGGTATCATCAAAATGACAAAAGACTACAAGAAAAGCCAAAGGCTGAACAGTCAGATAAATACCCAGAGCGGGTCGGCTCATTGCTCCCAGTATTGAGACACAACAGCGGAAACTTGAAAACACTGGTGGCTGAGGTAAAAGATGAAGTGGGGGAATAAACACCAAATAAACCTATTAATTTAGAACAAAACACCACAGGGCCACATGACATTTAGAGAAGAAAGGGCAAACCAAGAAAAAAGATTGAGGTTAAATTATCTTCAGTAGATTGCTACTTTAGAGGGTGAAAATTAAAGAGATGGCGTTTTGTTTATTTTCATAATGAAAAGAGGGAATAACAAGGCGGCCTCAGTTTCTTGGTGGTGGGACCGTTTCCTCGATCTCACACAGAGCTGAGTGTGTGAAGTGTGTGAAGTCCAACTCTTCCTTACACCTTGTCCAGGTTCTCTGACACGCTCCCCCAGCGATGTTAGCTGCGACACAAGCAGTTCACGAAGAAGCACCGGAGAATGTCAAAGAGCCTGTTTTCATGTGACCGATGGAGCACGCAACTCTGGAGTGTGGGAAAAGATGACTGTGATTAAAGATTAGTATCAAGTGATTTATGATACGAGGAAAGCAGAGCCTGTGGCAGGTAGTTACCACAGTTAAATAAACCAGACAGCGGCATAGGTGTGTGTTATTTACTTTTTCTTCCTATAGATTCACATATTTTATTTCATGAGTAACAATCAGAAAATGAAACAAATGAAATGTAGAATTATGAGTTGACGATGTGTACGGATGGTGTTCTAAACTTATTCGTCACACTGATGGGCTGTAAACGAGCCACACACACAAACTACGGTGACTCTCATTCACTCAGCATTAAGCACCGAAATGCTCCTAAAGAGGGGATTATCTTACTAAATGGTGTGCATAGTGGCCGGAGAATAACTACAGAAAACTGATCAGCAAACATTAAAGGTCGTTGCTGACCCAGGGACAAAAAAAGTAGAGAATTGTTTAATTGAACAGTAATTTAACCAGTGGAGTGTGCAAAGAGTAAGTGTTCCCAATAAATATTCACAGTCATTTTTGACTAAATAAATCAGATAAAAGGGGTGTAATGTTTCATTAGAGGACTCTCGTGCACCTCAGATATATAAACGGACCAAATCAAATCAAATGTAATTCAATTTTTAATAAACACCAAGAATAATTGCCATCCCACTCCAGATTAGTCAAGCGTCGATTCTCGCTGATTTTAAATCTTATCTGAAAATGGACCACCTTTATCAGGCTTTTCCCCTTTAAATCTTGCTTTGTTTTTATTCTTTCTCACTGTGATGATATTTGCAGTAATGCTTGGTTCTTTAAAGGTGTGGTTCACTATAGAACACTTTTTAATCATTATTTCTGATTATTACTGGTCACTCTGAGTTTTTCATGCAGGTTAAACATGAAAACAGCTGAGAACATCTTGGCTAGTAGAAGCTAACAGTTAGCATTAGCAACTTCACCACACACTCTTCCAGGCTTGTGCTATTTGTGGAGATGAAGTATCCCCGTTGCAAGTCAGTGGTAGAGTTGCGCTGTTGTTTCCCAATTTAAGGCGATATGTCTAAATATCAGGAAATAAGACTCCAATTCCTTTCGACTGAAACTCAGCTGTGATGTGACTCGCTTCTAGTTCCTAGAAATGGCGCTTTGGTGATTTTTGCCCCCCAGAGTTTGACTTACAGATTTTATGGTGTTATTAGCATAACTTTGTCTTTTATTCTTGTAAAGTGGTTTGTCATGAATAAAGTGCTTTATGAATAAATACGCTACGCTTAAATTGCTTTCATCTCTAAGGAAAGAGGAGTTCTCTCATTTTCCGTTAACATTTAGCCTTTACTCTGCCACTCAAATATTGTATACACATCTGTGATGGAAAACGTATGATTTATAATATTTACTGGACTAACCTGTTCTATTAATCTTCAGATGAATCTGGGCTCGAGGTGCAAAGCAAATGTCTCTTCCGTCTCGGCTGCTCGTCGTCATCATCAGAAAACGTTGTGTCAATTGTGACACCATGAGACACCAAATCACGTCCTGAATTTAAAAAAAAAAGCTAAAATTAAAAAAATAGTCACTAATGGAAAAACTCCATTAGTGAAAAATAAAAAAATTTAATAAAAAATCACACATTTTAATTCAACTCTTAAAAAAGTTAAATCTCAATGAGAAACAAGAATTAAACTGAACACTAGAAGTTTTAATATTTTAATTTATTGTCTACTGTTGCTGAACGTAACATGATAAAGAAAGGGCTAAATATATATATATATATATATATATATATATATTTTTTTTTTTTTAACTAGTTCATTTAAAAAGTTATTATTGTTCATTTTTATTCTTTAAGAACCCAGAGAAGCATTGATTGGGTGAAAAAGCAACATGTTCAAATTAAAGCCTTCAGAATTAAATGTTTTCAGAAAATTCACTAAAAATCTCAAAGGATTCTGTCTTATGGAACCAATAATAAAGCTGCTGTTTCCTGTACATCCTTGTTGGTTTCACGGATTCTCCATCGCTGGCATCTATGAAATATTTATAGTAAGCTTAAGGACATATTATCTCACATGACCTTTGTTAATCCTGGACAACTCCGCACAACTTCTATCACTAATAGAGATCTGACATTCCTCATGAGTCTAACCACAATCGATTATGAACAGATAACACCTGTTTGCCCTGTAACTCGGCCATAACCCCTCTCGCCGTTTGTACACCACCAGACTGAGAAGTTGTGGAACATTTGTTAAAAAACTCCCAAAATGTTCACTAGAGGCATTAAATTTATTAAATAGAAGAAGTTATTTGAAATCCGGTGTTTCTCTTTACATTTCTCTTTCTAAATAACCCCCGTTGCCTTTCAACCTCTCTCCTCATTCCTCCTCTCTGTCTGTCTCTTATCTTCGTGTGCTCCCCTGTTGTGAGTGATGCTTCCTGTGTCGTCACTATCAGAAGCTAAACCTGGAGGGAACGGGTCAAAGAGAGCCCCCCCCCAACTCTGCTTAGGATGAAAACACTGCCTGGAGCTCAGAGGTCAACAGAGGCCGGGCGTGTCAAAGGGGGTGACAATCTGAACCAACTCAAACATTATTCTGGATCGGCGTTTTGATTTGGGTCAAACAATAATAGCTGATTAGTTGGACTATCTATTTGCCCCAGACCATGAAGGCAGATTGTTCTCAGTGTGAAGAAATGTTATGTGGATTCTCTGATTGCTGGAGGCAAAGAGTTAGGGTATGCAAACCCAAAACTAAAAGAACAACACTCGTTTGCATCTCTTTAACCTGAGGCATGTGAAAAAATGACTTGTTTCCAAAACAAGTCAAGAAAGAGACGCCTAGGCACTGATTTCTTTTGCTTAATGCTTCTTTAAACATTGACAGAAAACAAGATGATTACTTGGAGATTTCAATAAAAAGCTGAAGGCTCCAAAGTAGGCTCCAAAGTGTTGTAATCTATCCAGGGGAGGGAGCGTGTGTGTGTGTGTGTGTGTGTGTGTGTGTGCGTGCGTGCGTGCGTGCGTGTGTGTGTGGAAAACAAGAGCCAAACCTCCTGAACACAACCATGTGTTGCAACTGTAACACTCTCCTGGAGTGGATTTTTGTTTGGCGTGGAACACAAACGGCTATTGAGAGAGGGATCTGCCGTTTACCCCTGCAGATTGCAGGGCTGCAGATGACAGGGAGGGGCGTGATGTCACACGGCGGCGCTGCGTGACGCAGGAAGAGGAAGGCCGCCCCACGGACGGCCGTGTTGAAGCAATCACGACTGACTTACTCACGAGGGCTTCCAAGAACTGAGCTACCTCCAGGGTAATTTCTCTGCTTTTAAGTTTACACTCTCTGCATGCATTTTCAATTACATTTAATAGTTCCAGTTAAAAGCTGCTGCAAAAGACTGAAAACCAGAAGACTTTCACTTGGTGTTTGCGTCATTAGTAAATCACATCGTAATCCATGTCGTCATACGAAGGAATGGCAGCAGGTTAACGAGGCCTCGTCTTCTACTTTTATACGACTCATGTGTCCTGACTCTTTACTGGCCCCACTGCGTGCAACACAAAAATCAGAAGCAAGATTCTAAATTCATGAAAACAATCTGTTGCTTTGCGCTCCACTAATACAACATAAAATGTCTTCACTATTTCACAGCTTTTCTTGTAACATAACAAAAACAAATGAAAACAAACACACCTGTGATGAGGATAGTTGGCTCTTGAGATGGATGGATGCCCTTGTTGGCCTCTTTATTCTGAATGCTGCCTCCACCCTGAGTTGCATCTTTGTCACTAAGAAGAATCACACAAATTTAGATGAGCTGTTTTATTTACAAACAAAGACTTTTGACAATCAGCCTGCAAACCTGTGCGGTCGCTCCTCCTCTCTGTGTTGATCATCAGCCCGGTGAAGCTGGTGAACAGCATCCTGCAGCCCTCTGATCTTAGCTTTCTTCTCATTCAACACCATGACAAAACGTGAGTATAGCTCCATCTCTAATGTCTCCTTTTGATGAACCTGATGTTCCAACCTAAATTTGTACAAACACACACACAGATGAGGCCCAGGAGACAATCTCTGACCAGCTGATGCTGATTCAGGGAAATACGGTCCGTGACATCCAGAAGTAAAACTCTTCGTTTGCCGAGGAAACTTCCTGCCGGCCAGATCGCTGACAGGTTTCCATACATGGGTATCGTATCTCTGCACTGGAGTTGGATAGGTTAATATTAATTTGATAACTTGTTAAACCTCATTAAACGTTCAGCCAGACTTATTTTATAGAACCAGACTTCACACATTTCTGAGTCACTTAATCAAGGTCTTAAGGTCATGTTTCATCAGAGTTCATTCGTTGTCTCAGCTGATTTCGCTTTGAATGACCATTTAAAATCATTTGTCTTGCATCATCATTAGTAATAGAAATATAGTAATAAATTGATTTTTATAAACAATATTTTTGCCTAGGTGCCAAATTATTATAAAGTGATGTTTTCCCTGGCATTACCCAAATTACCTAGTTTCATAATCAATCGAATATTAAAGGTTAAATAATATTGATAATATTTTTATGAATTATTACATTTTATTGAATACCTTCATAATCTACTGACAATTTATTAAAAGTAACCACTTACAAACGTTACTTTTCTTTTTGCTCTTTTACCAGCAAACAAATAAAAATAATATTGCATTATGAATAACTTAACAAACATCCACTGAGCATAGGGCTTGGGCGATATGGACCAAAACGTATATCTCGATCTTACTTATACTTTTATCTTACTTACTTATATCTTTTTGCTGAATTTTGATATACGATATTCATATTATATATTTTTTTCTTCCTATAAAATATTTATAAGTTAACTCCCTTCAAGCTGTCTTGAGAAATTGTATACATAAGTTAATCAGCAGAATGAATGCATAAAAATGTATCGATTCTTGTCCAACATGAACCTTAGTGCCACCCTTTATCAGTCTGAACTTTAGAAACACTGTATGCAGGGTCTCACCCAGAAAACTTGCAAAACACGGTGGGCCGTGAGAATGGGGGCGGGGGGGGCTGGTACGCTACTGTGTGTTGTCCGTAACAGCGGGGGAAGGGGGTGGACGCAGTAATTATTTATTGTCCAGAGGAAAAAATGTATTAGGTTAAGCTAAAATCATGATGTATTTGCATCCACTATGCAGAGTAGGACTGGGAATAAATCAATTAATCGTACGATAGAGGAAAATGAAGTCAATTATTTTCAAGCCTCAATATATCGAGGTTATGAAATGCACAACTCTATTATTATTTATTATCATTATTGAAGTGCAGTTTTGGTTGTTCACACTAGTAGGCCATTGCATTTATTGTTTTGGAGAGACAGTCTATTTTGCTGTTTTTGGTGCAATATTTTCAAACAGAGAGTGGAAGTCCTTTTTTTTGTTATTTATTTTCTGTTTTATTTATTTATTTATTTAGAAGTTCTGGTTCTGGACATTCTAATGTTTACTCATTAACTGCCAATGATGACTAAAGTTGTCCTTTGCATCTTTTTAACTGTATGGGCATCGGAACTAGCCCCCACACTGTGAGAACAAACATCCCAGCTCTGAAGCTGATCATCTGAGAAAGTCACACGTCACGTGATCAGGAAGCAGAAAATTCATGTGTTAGGAGATCGTTTTGGGCTGCTGCTGTAAAAAAAAAAAGTGAGGCGCGAACCGGAAAAACTTCTGCCGATAACTACTCAACAACGAATTATGAAAGAATGGATAACGCTCAATACGTGCTGATTCTTCCTGATGTAAGAGGTGAGTCTACGCTTTGTTTTGTTAGTTTTGGCGTCGACATCATCATAAAGCGCAACGTTGTGTGACCCTTAAAAAACAGTGAAAACGCTGAAAAACGCTGCCAGCTAAGGGCTTTTCTGATCAGGAAACAGCTGACAGTGAATGAGTTAAATAGGCGTTTGATCGTTGCACTCTAAAGGGTGTCCTTGCATTATTATGATATATTAACATTACATAAGTGTTTATTTTGGTCTCGATCATGTTGACAATACAGTTTATCATCCATAATTTGTTGGACAATATATCGTCCATCAAAAATGTTTTATCCTCCCAGGCCTAATGCAGAGGGTTACACTCGCACAAATTTGGTCCTGCTGCTCTCCGTATCGGTTTCCTGACTACGCGGTAGAGGGGTTTGGTCCGCCTCTACACAAGCAGGATAAACAGAACTAAGGTTGGCAGCCACGGTGAAAAGGCTCGCTGAAACACGAACAAACATCCCCAAATAATTAAAAACCACAAAGCCAAATGCAAAGTTTAGAGCAAAAGCTTGACCTAGAGGTTTCCTGATCAAGCAGATGCATGAGAAAACATGCAATGATCGCTTAGAGATGGAACCAGCTAGCCGCTAGCACTAGCCGCTAGTACTAGCTGCTAGAACTAGCGGTTAGTCTAGTTATGTCGATATAAAGTCATCTTGTTTCTTGTTTGAAATTGTATCAAAATTTTAATAATATCGACTTATTGCCCAGCCCGAACTGAATGTTATAAGTTTACTTGGTTGGAAATGTGGTTTCTCATCCTTACTCTGTGACTATTCGCTGGTGATCCTGTCTCAGTCTATAATTTTCCTCCAACAGTCTTGAGTTTTCTTTCTTCAGACTTGTGCTGCGCTGCAGAGCGTGCCTGATCATCTCCTGGGTGAGCTCCTGGGGGTCTGGAGCTGGCTGGAGCTCCACAGAGCCCAAGTCAATCTGTAACAAGGATAGAAAGCAAAGAAAAAAAGAAAATAGATTAAACTATAGTTATCTTAAAACTAAAGTTAAAAAAAAGTTTTTTCTTTGTTGTTTTTCTAGATTATTATTTATGGCTTGCTGAGAGGCTCAGTAACTACTCATCCCCTCTCCCTCTGCATCGAATGCTTCATAATTCAAGCTGTCCGTCCCTTTGGGTCAAATCCCAGCTGACAGCTAAGGAAGCACCCAAGTCCAAATCTGAGCTACACTGTGGATTTCATTTAAAAAAAAGAGAACATTTGGTACCACAAAACAGACAGCAACACATAAAATAGTCACTTTGATCCAGTAGAGTCAAGGCTTTCCAAAATCAGCTAACAGTGAGAAATGAGTAATCCCCGACACCGTTCTGTCAGCACAAGACATTCTGCAATACCAAGGTGCAACAAATATTACATCAAGTCTACCCCAAAGTGAAAGACGTTTTCAGGCAGATGAGGTGTTCTCTTGAGTCTGGGATGAACATAACAAGCGTATTGGTCACCGCAAGTCAGACGTTTTCCCTTTGGAGTCTAAGGCAACCCTCGGATGTGATGAAACATTTGGTTCGCCTCTTGGCACAAAATCACACAGAAGGGCTGCGAATCTTTTCAAGAAAAAGTCCACATTTCTGGCATTCAGCTGATGTGCCACATTTTCTACATTTCACTGCCGACTGCCATTCTTAGGCAGAACAAACTGCTTTGCTGAAAGCAGCACCATCTTCATACGTTGCCTTGGAAATGTTCTCTATTCAGAGCAGCAACTGCTCATCGTTCCCAAAACCAGAAGCCGGATGGGTGCTAAATCTTTACTAGGCAGACCCACTGTAATGAAGCTGCCACCTTCAAAAGCCCTCATTAAAAAGCTGTAATTTTTTGGTTCTGGACTGATGCTGTCTTGGCAAGCCACACAGCTGTTTTCTCTTCTGGAGCTGAACTTGAACGTGTCACTTAACGGATTCCGGATTTCCACGGCTGCCACACGTCTGCAATTTCAACACCTTTCCTCCTGTTATACTGTATTCTGGTGTCTAGGTTGTTCTTGTTTCTCTCATGTGTTTTTAAACAAATGAACCTTAGCTGAACCATGTACTTAGTGATAGAAAAGCTTTAGTAATACAAACACTGTAACATGTTAGGTTTTGTTTTTACGGTCAGGGATTGAATCCGGCTTCATTCATTTTGACCTTTATTTAATTCACTTTGAACATTTTTATTTTGACAATATTTCTATCAATCCCAGGGAGTAGTGTTTAGAGTACTATGTGGATGGCTTTATGAACCTAACAAAATCAACATAATACAAAACGGAACAAAGAGTTTATGAGCTGAGAACAAATGTTCCTTTGTTAAAGGAGTGGATTACTTATTTAATCAATACATTAGCAGGCCTTGCACTGTTGAAGCAGCAGCACTGAAACCCAAAAGTACCACAACCGTCCACACGGCTCGCCAGCTATTTCCTTATCA
This sequence comes from Nothobranchius furzeri, assembly GCF_043380555.1. Taxonomy (NCBI): domain Eukaryota; kingdom Metazoa; phylum Chordata; class Actinopteri; order Cyprinodontiformes; family Nothobranchiidae; genus Nothobranchius; species Nothobranchius furzeri. The sequence continues at coordinate 44,050,271 of NC_091757.1, forward strand.
ACACACGTCATTTGTTTTGATTTTTACACTTTTCTTTGCACAATGACAAGGATTGACAAGAAAACGTGTTTGCCATGTTTGTCAGATTAAACAGATCACGAAACATGAATTTACTTTCTTTCTTTCGTCCTCCAGCCCCCATAAATCCCTTTGTATCCTCCGACAGCAATCCCGAGGGACATCAGACATCAATAACAACACAATAAAAGCCCAACGTGTCATGTAAAAACAGCTATTTTTAGCATATTTCTACGTCAGACGTACTTCTACCAGGCATACAGGTCACATCTGAGAACTGGGTTGGACAGTGTGAGAACATGACTCGGGAGAAATGCTCCGCGAGGAAGTCGTACAATTTGAGATGGAGCTGCATGCTACAAGTAAAAAAGGGGCGCAGTGTCCGCCCAGCTTAAGTCTCTCAGCAGAAACTAGCCACACTCTGTATTGTTGCTAAAGGCAGATTTACAGGTACAAATATGTTCTGTGGCTTTTTTTCCACCACTTGGGGGTAGTTGAGATTAGATTAGATCAGATTAGATATTGTCTGTCCCAGAAATGAATCTATTTTACAGGGCTTCACGTTAAAACACAAAAAAGATTATAAAACTAACAAAAATAAATTAAGTGAACCCTCATTTGTACAAAAATAAATAAATACAACCAAATAAAGGGATTATAACTGTGCAGAATTGTTTGGCAGAGTTAATGCAGGGCATAAAAAATAAATACTACTTAAAAAAACACACACACACACACACACACACACATATATATATATATATATATATATATATATATATATATATATATATATGTGTGTGTGTGTGTGTGTGTGTGTGTGTGTTACTTCCTGTAACCTGTGACAGACAAAAGCAATGAACAAAAACGAGACCACCCAGACTGCCAGGACAGTGATCCTAACACAAACATCTAAAGCAACATCCGTTTGTCTCAGATATCTGATGCAGTTTTTGTTTCAAAGAGGGCATTAGTCTAACTAGACTAGCCTCTCACCAACAAGTTGATATAGCTGTGATTCAGTGGTTCACTGGCATGATGGTTTACCACTGAATTAAACTATTCTGGCTGGGAACCCAACAAGGCTATATTCACCATGGTGAGCACTGTACCATACCAGGTTCCTTTATAAAGCAGTTAAAAACAGCGTGACAGCTGAACAGAGAAGCTCCATATTAAGAGACAAAACTCATGAGTCAAAAATGACATAAAAACGTGCTAAAAGAATCACAATGGGGTTAAAACTAAAACTAAATCAAACATAAAACATTGTGCTAAAAGATTTGCTAATGTTAGCAGTAAAAACACCACAGAATAAAACATAAATGTCAATCAGTGTGGAAAACAGGAAAACCCGGTCATTAACCAAAAGCTAAAACCATAAAAGTGAGAATTTCATTACAGCACAAGCCCTGATGTCTACTTTAAAGATATATGCATTTGTACACATTGGAGGACACACTTACCCATCTATTAGCTTATGTGCAGAGCTGCACAAATTGCAAGGAGTAAAAACTACGAGCTTTGATCTCTCCTCCAACCTCCCTTCCATCTTCTCTTCAAACCTGTCTTCTACTACTTGCTTCGGTACCTAAATCTCTGCTGCCCTCTGCACCTGAGGAAGGTTGTTCAGTAATAAATCAGCCGACATGAAAACAGACACTGGCAGAGCGCTGAACTCTGACATGCTGAGTACACTAATATTTCCACACTTCAAAGAATAGGATAATGTTCTACATCTACAGTAAAAGTCCCAATTCAAAATAATGACTGGGACTTTGTCAAACGTTACTCAACCCACTGACAACATTTAAGCTCATAGATCATCCTAATCAGCACACGAACCACTAGAGACACAAGAAAGAGACATCTGAACCACTGGAGGAACAGTCTATTAACTGAATGGGTACTGGAAATGAACCTCAGCTGTTGCTCCTTTCTGCTCCTGCTGCCTTTTGCCACACGGTTTCCTCTTTGCTTTCAGGTTTTTAAGAGAACAGCTACTGCAGTACTCCACACAAAATCCTGTTCATCTGGAATTATATCAAAGAGGCACACCTGATTCTTAACTAATTCACTGCCAATGACAACTAAATTTGTCATTTTAAATCCAACCGTTCACTGCCAATGACGACAAAAGTCGACATTTGCATTTTTTACTGTGTTGGAACAAGCCCCCGCGCCGTGAGAACAAACATCCCAGCACTAAAGCCAATCTTCATCCGCATACGTCACACGTCACATGACCAGGAAGCAGAAAATCCATGTGTTAGGAGACAGTTTTGGGCCACTGCTGTAAAAAAAATGAGGCGCCAACCAGAAAAGCTTCTGCCGATCTCAATTTGACAACGGATGATGAATGGATGACGCTAGAAACGCGCAGATTTTTCCTGATGCAAGAGGTGAGTCTCCTCTTTTTTTTGGGGCGTTGACATCATCATAGTGCGCAATGTTCTGTGACTCTTAAAAACAGTAAAAATGCAGAAAAACGCTGGCAGCGAACAGCATTACTGATCAGGAAACGGCTGGCAGTGAATGAGTTAAGACAGATGTTAGTAACAGCTTTTCTAGTTAAAGAGCAAGTCACCCCCAAATCAACTATTTTTTTCTGATAAACTGTACAAACGCGTGTCTAATCGTGCTGCAGACACGTGGAGTCAATAGTTTTGCACTTTAGTGCATTTTAGTTCAAATTTAAAATTTCTGCCTGAAACTGGCAGTGTTGTGCCGTCGTCAGGTAAAAACTCTTCACTGCATTTGAATTTAAATCTGACATCGCCATTGGCTAAGAGGTATGCTATGATGTAAACTGGTAGATTATGATGTCACAATGTCATGAGTGTGTGTATTTGTAGTGGCTCCACCCTCTCCGTCTGCTAGGCAACAGCATTTGTTGCATTTTTCAAACATGAAGCGGGAGTGAAGTACGCTTCTTGTAAGGGGTGACTTGCTCTTTAAATGATCTAAATTACAAGACAGTACATAAATGGTAAACAGCCTGTGTTTGTATAGCGCCTTCTTATGGGCTCGACACACGCTCATTGGTCAGTGAATGAAACCTCCGTTGATTGGTCCTCGTCCGAGCAACAGCGATGAAAAGTTGAAAATGTTTCAACTTTCTGGGATCGCGTCGCTGGGTTACCTGTGCACGAGCGCAAAATTTCACACGCATGTTTTTCGCGTTTCACTTGGTAGGAGGGAGACCCGCAATTATCGCTTTGTCGTGCTGTCTCATTGAAAATGAATGGAGGAGAGGCGATGTCGCCTCCCGTGTGTTGAGCCCATTAGAGTTCTATAACCTCCCAAGGCACTTCACAACACAGTCAGTCATTCTCCCATTCACATACACATTCACATGCTAGTGGTGATGATCTACTATGTAGCTACAGCTGCACTAACAGAGGCGAGGCCCGCCATACACAGGTCCCTCGGACAACCACCAGCAGGCAAGGCGGATTAAGTGTCTTGCTCAAGGACACAACAGCAGCATTCTCTGGCAGGAGCCAGGATTGAACCTGTAGCTTCCTGATTACTGGACAACCCGCTGTACCTCCGGAGCTCCTAAATCTGGTCAATCTTTGCTTGTTTTTATGGGGACACAGAAGCTAAAGGTCACTAAGCATGCTGCGGCCAACTACTGCCAAGACGTGGGAGGTCAGACTCTGGGATGGAAACCCATAGCCACATTTTTCTACTCAACTGAAACAACAATGAAATAACAATATCACCCACAGCATTTCAATCATTCAATACATGACATATTACACTGAGTGGTTGAATTTATGACAGTAACACAACTAAAACTAAGTGAAATGCCTCTAACATCTCTGCCTTCAATCTTGAAAAAGTTAAATTATTCTACTGTGTGTGACGCCTGATGTTCAGCCAAATGAAAAAAAAAATGTTTTCATGTAGATAAAGTTGTTCATCAATGTGTTTGAGAGTGTGTGTGTGAGTGTGTGTGTGGTCTTGATGACTGTTTGTGTGCCCTAAGACACCCAGTTAGACCACGAGGTCAAATGTTGACGTAGGTGTGCAGGACAACTGTCCCAGTAAAACAATACCACAGCACAGCGTGGGCACGAGAAACAAAGCTGTTCTTATCACCCCGTCCTGCACATTGCTGAAGACTTTAAACAACTTTTTATTCCAAGGAAGTTCTTTTAATCAAGAATCTGTAAAGTTGAGATAATATTAGAGCAAATTATATATTACATATATATCTAAAGAATTACCTGAAATACTCTACTTTGACCATCTGAAAATAACTATCGTGTCTAAAGAAGCCAGGAAACGAGTGGGTGCTCATCACCACAAAGAGACAGTGTTCAAGTACGGGCATGGACACTCGGACTGGGAAATGTTGGCACAGACGCAGAGATCAGCTTGTTCCATGAATTCCCCGGTCTGCTGTGAGAAGGCGTGAGGTCAGAAAAAGAGCAGGAAGTGAGGGGCGACAGTCGGCCCGTCCAGCCCTGATAACACAAACTTTCACAAAGGCCGCAGACGTGCTTCAAGAGCAGATACCAGAAAAAAATACTTGACATTAAGTGACTGCCTTCAAAGATGTTGGCAGCAGGTGTTTTACGTTGAGGTGGGTGTAACAGCAGGATGGACATGACTCTTCTTTAGGCCTTTGTGGCTGGACTAGAAAAGACAGAACTGCAAGGTCCAGTTTTAGGATAAGGGCTAACTTGTTAATGCTTTATGAAATGTTTGAAGTAGATAGTCTAGATCACCAATACAATTATAAAGAAATATGGTCTATTGCATTTGGAACCATTAATTAAGCAGTATCACACAAGAGTAAGTGCGTTGTTGCTGAATATCAGCATCGGTGTGATTTGGTCGTAGGCACGAGGCCGCAGGCATGCCAGTGCAGATATTCAGCAACAATGCACGACCTTGAGTGTGATATTGCTTTTATACAACAGTTCTACCTGCTCATTTTATTTTTTATAACAACAATAAGCAACAACAGATTATGATTTGTTCATTTATTTAATCATTTATCAGGCTCTGCCAACACAAAAAGTCCCAACACGAAACGGAGACTCAGACAAGGCTGTTGCTAGGCAACAAAAACATTTTCTACAATAACGGTTAGAACGCCTGTGCACAGCGGAGTGATAATGTTTGTAAACAGTCCCAGTGCTGTTATAGTCCAGTTTCAGCACTCTTGGAAAGTCTCTTGACCAATCAAATCACTCGGTCAGAACTAACTGTTGATTAAAATAACTTTAATTTCAGATTTCTGGTAAATTTAATAATATCTTCCACACCAATTGTCTAAATTCATGGTGCCTTTGTCTATAAAAAATTTCAAACAAACAAACGCTAACCAAATGTAAATATATTAGCGTGATACCACACAGATAATACATATTTCTTTCAATTTCAGAGACTGAATTCTACCACTCCAGCTCCCTTTTTTAATGTTTTTTTACATCTACAGTGACCCTAATAAGTCATCGTTTACAGTTGATCTAAAGCACAGGTGTCAAACCCAAGGCCTCAGGCCAATTTTGGCCCGTGGTCTATTTTTATTTGGCCCACTAGACCAAATATCAAATTTATATTAAAACTGGCCCACTGGCCGATTTTGCAGCAAAGACTACAAATCCCATAGTACTTTGCAGCGTTAGTGCATTGGTTGAAGCCAGAGACTGTAGAAAACAAAGCCAGACTGGAATGTGCTGAACTACACATTGACATGACACAACGTTTCTGGGAGAATGTCCTGTGGATGGATGAGACAAAAAAAACGGAACTTTATGTTCAATGTTTAGAGACAGAAAAATGAAGCATATCAAGAAAAAAAAACACAGTCCCTTCTGTTAAACACGGAGGAGGTTCTGTCATGTTCTGGGGCTGGGTACAATGAAATCTCAAGACTATCATGAGATTCTAGAGAGAAATGTGCTGGCCAGTGTCAGAAAGCAAGGTCATGGGTCTTGCAGCAGGACAATGACCCAAAACACAGCTAAACACACCCAAGAATGGCTAAGAGGAAAACAATGGACTATTCTAAAGTGGCCTTCTACGAGCCCTGATCTCAATCCTACTGAGCATCTTTAATAGGAGCCGAAACATCGTCGTCTTCCTCCGCTTATCCAGGTCCGGGTCGCGGGGGCAGCATCCCAACTAGGGAGCTCCAGACCGTCCTCTCCCCAGCCACCTCCACCAGTTCCTCCGGCAGGACTCCAAGGCGTTCCCGGACCAGATTGGAGATGTAACCTCTCCAACGTGTCCTGGGTCGACCCGGGGGCCTCCTGCCCGCAGGACATGCCCGAAACACCTCCCCAGGGAGGCGTCCAGGAGGCATCCTGACCAGATGCCCAAACCACCTCAACTGACTCCTTTCGATCCGGAGGAGCAGAAGTTCTACTCCGAGTCCCTCCTGAATGTCCGAGCTGCTCACCCTAACTCTAAGATTGAGTCCGGCCACCCTACGGAGGAAACTCATTTCGGTCGCTTGTATTTGCGATCTTGTTCTTTCAATCATTACCCAAAGCTCATGACCATAGGTGAGGAATGGGATGTAGATCGACCGGTAAATAGAGCTCCTGGCTTTCTGGCTCAGCTCCCTCTTCACCATGACAGATCAGCTCAGCGTCCGCATCACTGCAGACGCCGAACCAATCCGCCTGTTGATCTCCCGATCCCTCCTACCCTCACTCGTAAACAAGACCCCGAGATACTTAAACTCCTCGACTTGAGGTAGGACCTCTCTCCCGACCCGGAGTTGGCATGCCACCCTTTCTTGGTCGAGAACCATGGTCTCAGATTTGGAGGTGCAGATCCTCATCCAAGCCGCTTCACACTCTGCTGTGAACCTACCCAGCAGGAGCTGAAGGTCAGAGCTGGATGAAACTAGGAGGACCACATCATCCGCAAAAAGCAGAGACGAGATTCTCCTGCCACCAAACTCGACACACTCCACACCACGGCTGCGCCTAGAAATTCTGTCCATAAAGGTTATGAACAGAACCGGTGACAAAGGGCAGCCCTGGTGGAGTCCAACCCTCACCGGGAACAGGTGCGACTTACTACCGGCTATGCAAACCAAACTCACGCTCCTCTGGTAAAGGGACTGAATGGCCCTTAACAAAAGGCCACCCACCCCATACTCCTGGAGTGTCCCCCACAGGGTGCCCCTGGGGACACGGTCATAAGCCTTCTCCAAATCCACAAAACACATGTGGATTAGTTGGGCAAACTCCCATGCCCCCTCCATCACCCTTGCAAGAGTATAGAGCTGGTCCACAGTTCCACGGCCAGGACGAAAACCACATTGCTCCACCTCAATCTGAGATTCAACTATCGATCGGACCCTCCTCTCCAGTACCTTGGAGTAGACCTTTCCAGGGAGGCTGAGGACTGTGATCCCCCTATAGTTGGAACACACCCTAAGGTCACCCTTCTTAAAGATGGGGACCACCACCCCGGTCTGTCACTCCACTGGAACTGCCCCCGATGACCACGTAATGTTGCAGAGACATGTCAACCACGACAGCCCTACCACATCCATAGCCTTGAGATACCCAGGACGAATCTCATCCACCCCCGGGTCTCCGCCGCTGTGTAGTTGTTTGACTACCTCAGCAACTTCTGCCCCAGAGATTGGACAGTCCATCCCCAGGTCTCCCGGCTCTGGCTCCTCCTCAGAATGCGCGTAGGTGGGATTGAGGAGATCCTCAAAGTATTCCTTCCACCGCCCGACTATAGCTCCCACGCCCGAGATTTTGCCTCGGCAACTGCCACTGCTGCACCCCACTTGGCTATCCAGTTCCCGTCTGCTGCCTTCGGAGACCCACAGACCAGCCACGCCCTGTAGGCCTCCTTCTTCAGACTGATGGCTCCCTGAACCTCTGGTGTCTACCAGCGGGTACGGGGGTTGCCACCACGACGGGCACCGGCCACCTTGCGACCACAGCTAGCAACAGCTGCCTCAACAATCGCAGAGTGGAACAGGGCACACTCTGAGTTGATGTCAGCCACTGCTCTCGGGACGCGGTCAAAGCTCTGCCGGAGGTGGGAGTTGAAGACCGTCTTGACAGGTTCTTCTGCCAAGCGTTCCCAGCAGACCCTCACTATGCGTTTGGGTCTGCCAGGTCTACGCGGCATCTTCCCCTGCCATCTGATCCAACTCATCACCAGGTGGTGATCAGTTGACAGCTACGCTCCTCTCTTCACTCAGGTGTCCAAAACATACGGCCACAGGTCAGATGATATGACTACAAAGTCTATCATCGACCTGCGACCTAGGCTGCCCCGGTACCAAGTGAACCGATGGGCATCCTTCTGTTCGAACATGGTTTTTGTTATGGCCAAACTGTGGCTTGCACAGAAGTCCAATAACGAAACACCACTCAAGTTCAGATAAGGCGGGCCAATCCTCCCAATCACACCCCTCTAGGTCATGCTGTCATTGCCCACGTGAGCATTGAAGTCCCCCAGCAGGACAATGGAGTCCCCTGATGGAGCACTATCTAGCACTTGTCCCGGGGACTCCAAAAAGGGTGGGTAATCTGAACTGATATTTGGCGCATAAGCACAAACAACAGTCAGGGCCTGTTGCCCGACCCGAAGGTGCAGGGAAGCTACCCTCTCGTCCCCCGGGGTAAGCCCCAACACAAAGGCAGAGAGTCTTGGGGTTTAAAAAAAAGCCAACCCCAGACTTCCGCCTCTCACCCGGAGCAACTCCAACAAAGGAGAGTGTCCAATCACTCTCAAGGACTTGGGTTCCAGAGCCAATGCTATGTGTCGAGGTGAGTCCGATTATATCTAGCCGGTACCGCTCAACCTCTGCCACAAGCTCCTGCTCCTTCCCCGCCAGCGAGGAGATGTTCCATGTCCCAATAACCTGTTTCCTTGTCCAGCGATCGGACCGCCAAGTCTCCCGCCTCGGTCTGCTACCCGATCCACACTGCACTGGACCCTTCATATTCCTCCTGTGGGTGGTGGGTCCACAGTTGGATGAGCCCATGTATCCGGTTCGGACTGGGCCCAGCCAGGCCCCATGGTCGAAAGCCTGGCCACCAGGTGCTCGCTCACAGGCCCCAACCCCAGGCCTGGCTCCAGGGTGGGACCCCGGTAACCCTCCGGGCCGGGTACTCCGACTTTGTTTTTACGTCCATGAAAGATCTTCTGAACCGTTCTTTGTCTCACCCTTCACCTTAGACCCATTTGTCATGGGAGATCCTACCAGGGGCACAAAGTTCCCCAGACAACATAGCTCCTAGGATCATTAGGGCAATCAAACTCATCCACCACGATAAGGTGACGGTTCAAAGAGGAGGAGCTGAAACATGCGATCTGGAAAAGGCACCCTTCAAATCTGACACAACTGGAGCAGTTTGCTCCTGAGGAGTCGGCCAAAATACCTGCTGAGAGGTGCACAAGTCTCTTTGACAGTTACAGGAATAGTTTGACTGCAGTGATTGACTCAAAAGGCCGTGCAACAAAATATTAAGTTAGGGGTACTGCCACTTATGTCCAGTAGGGCTGTAGCGAAGCCTCGACGAAGTCGACGGCTCGATTCTAAAAATTTTTCGACGTCAGATCCGGAAGTCGACGCACCGCGCCCACTTGTTGCATCCCCAGGAGTTTGTAAATAGAGGAGGAATCTGCCTGTTTTTCCTCTAGTTCGCCCTCTTCTCCGCCTTCACTAACATCTCCGCCAAATACCGAAGACCCGGAACAACGTCCGTCCACTACTAGATTATTTTCCTGTTTTGCCCCTTCGTCTCCCGGCAACGGACAACAACTTCCGGGGTCAGATGCGCTGCTTCGTGCCTACCGCAGATGTAGAAAATCACCGGGAGCGCTTCTCCCTTCATTAAGGAGCTTCTTTCAGACATGAGGAGAGCTGTTTTGGTGGTAGCAGTCTCTCCTCCATGCTGGTCTGTTTGCTGCCGGGTGTTTTTGGTTTATTTAAACTTGGTAACTTGAACTTAATGTTGGTAAAGCTACTGTTAGCATCTTCGCTAACAGCTTCTTGCGTTGGGATAAGCTGTTACGTTTTGGTTTAGAGTTCATCTTTTTTGTGGTGTAGATCTCCCTTTTATTACATTTAGAGTGTTGTGGGTTTTCGGTTTAGTGTAAAATATCACCTGAGTTTGGTTTAACCCGTAAGACCACTCGCCTCACGCACATAAGTGACCAAAACAAAGCAGCATGGAGACACTCCATCTTCTACCACCTCTCAGGCAGCAGCCTGCACTCCCAAGTTCTACACGTCACCAGAACATAACCAACCAACACAATAAACGCAGTGTTATACAAAATGGAAGGCCTGTAGTGTTTATTCTCTTACAGTAAGAATTTATCAATTTTTTTGAGGAATTTATTTGAGATTTTCTGGTTTTTGTTAATTGTGCAATAGAAAAATAATCATTAGATTAATTTTCTAAATAGTCATTAGAATAGTCGACTATTCGATAAAATAATCGTCAGAATAATCGTTTTATAAATAATCGTTTACCCCCAGCCCTAATGTCCAGGCCTGTTCCATGAGTTCTTTCATGAATAAATTCAATAACTTAAAAACTGTATTGTTAGAACAATACATTTTTCTCATTATACTGTGATATAGCTCTAATGTTAATTTTGCATGGGTGGCAGCTCTACTTTGCTATACTTTTATACAGAAACTCAGGGGGAAACAGACATTAAAGAGGAGAAGTGTGGGAGGTTTCCAGTCAAAGGTTGCTTAAGATTAAACCCAAAGACAAGCCTGTCCATAAGTCAGGATTTTATAGTCTCTACTGTGTTCCTAACCTCATGCCCTTCTTTCTCTGGTCAGCTCTGCTTTAGTGTCCAGGGGACCTTCAGTGACCTGTTCTCCTAGGGGCAAAAGCTACTTCTAACCACTTGGATAGCAGCATGAAAAACATCATCAAACATCTGTCACAGCGAGTAAACGGGGGTTTAACTCTCAACCACCAATGCATCTCAACTTAATAGTGTTACAGATTAGTGGTAATATTAACAAAACATTCATTAACAATCATTCGTTTCCTTGTGTGATGGCTTGTGATCCAGCATGGCAAGACCTAGACTCATATGCTCCTACAGCATCTGCGGCTCTTTTCACAGCAGCTTGAGGGGAGTGAAACCTTTATAACCCTTCTATAATGTGGGGAGACCATAAACCTTATCTTTTAAACAGCCCCCTCTGTAAAAAGAGGACTTCCTTTCTATTTTTGTTGGATGTTGTTAGAGGTGCTTGTCCTCAGGGAGAACTGATAACAGGGGCATAATGTTACGGGATTTAAGGGTGATGCACTGATACATGTACACCACTCAATCTAAGCACTGAAAACCACTTCTGTGGTAGCCTGCAGTAGCTTGTGGTCCAGCATTAGCCTGGGTGGAAATAAGGTCATAAAAGTAGACCAGGATATAGAGACTAACTCTATAATTTTAGGGCACACTAAGTAACTAGTTCATATTTTCAAATCATTTTCTAGTAGATGCAGAAACGACCCTATCCAGGGTGAATTAATGAGCTCTTAGACCCCTCCACTTTCTGTGGGCAGAACACTACCTTTTCCAATTGATTCTCTCCAGACCAGTGACCTGAAATCCCACAAAGTCACCCATTTCACAAGAAGTAACGCTTTACAGCAATCCTTGTTTACACCTCAGAAGACATGCTATGCCTAGTTAATATTTAATGTATCCTGTTTATAATATTGGAGCCTCAAAGAAACAAAGAAAACATTTATCTGATGAAGATTAAAAAAAAAAGAAAAAGGACATCCAATCAAATTAGGTGACCACGCCCCTTTCAGCACCCTTGAGCCACACTTCATCAAGGCCAGTGAAGTGTATTACCCACAATCCACTGCTGTGTGAGAAGAAAGTGGAGTGATGGCTCAAGTGCCTTTTCTGAAAAGTTTTATTTTTAACAAAATAAGTTCCATTTAAGACAATTCATGATATTTTTTTATGCTCTGAATGTTTATACTAAGATTTATTGTGGACAGCAATAAATAGGAAATGTGTTTGTTTGAAAGTTGATAATAAAGATTTTTTTTTAATAGCACAAACAGCGACCAGCATCCCAGCATGTGTCATAGTCGATGACGCAATGATTCCTGTCCCAATTTGGTACACTTGTGTACTATGCACTTTAACCCATACGGCACACTTACTCCAAGTGCACTTCACAAATGACCATAGGGTGCAGTGTGAGTACTGGGATTGGGTTCCAGAGTGCTTTTAATATCTGCTATGAGAGAAAAAAAGAGGGATTTCAGTTCATGTTTGTGTATGAAAAGTGTGTTTCCTGTGAACTCTTCTTCTGCTGCCATTCTACTACTACTAGTTTTGAGTTGCTGCTGATGTGTCTGTGTTTTGATAATCTGTGTTTTGTGTTTATGTTTATGTAAATAAATGATGTTTACTTTTAACAAGAGAACATGTGTCCTCAATTGTTACACCAGGCCACCTATACAGCCTGGATTGTAACACAATGGGGGCTCATCTGGGATATCAACCATCCCATGAAGGACTTTTAATGGCATGTGCTTTTTGCAAACAGGTTTTATTCAGAGGATTTTAAGATGTGTGGTCAGCTGTGTCCTCTCAGGTATTGTGAGTATGTCCTTTTTGTTTTATTCTGTTGTGCTTGTGAAAATTTAAAGTGAACAGAGTGAATTCCCTATAGGCTGTAGGAGCACACCCTCTTAAGGATGCGTTCTGGTTTTTGTTTTTCTAGTGTTGGGGTTATGGAGGTTAGCGTTGGTGGAAATTCTACCATCTCGGGAGCACCCCAGGGATTTGGAAGGATGGACTGTCCTGTCTGCTGGTCCATTTGTGCTTAATCGGCCCACGTCTACGCCCTATGAAGACTAGGGTGGAGATCAGCTAGGACTCCTCTGATTAGCTAGGGGGAATTCTTGTTGGACAAAAGACCTGGGGTCTCATTTATCAAACATTGCATAGAATCCTTACTAAAAACATACTTAAGCTCAGCAAAAAAAAAAAAAAAGGAACTACGCGAAGTAGGTTTGTGATCTATCAAACATGGAGTACGCACAGCTGCACGCAATCTCCACTTCATAAATCGGAGACTAACGCCGGGGACACAGCGGCCGCGGAAGCGCCGCGAAGCGCCGAGAAGCGAATCGCTCACGAAATTCGGCCGCTGATCGCCGCTCCTCAGTTCAGATCAGACGCGCCACAGTCGAGGCGCGCCTCGGCTCAGCTGTAGTTTTTCTTTTAAACACTTGGTGTCCTCCATTTCCTCTCTGCCTTTCCTCAGCTCTTTTCCTCTACGTTTGAGTGTTTGTGCACGCGCGCGCGCGTATGTGTGTGTGTGTGAAATAATATTATAAATAAATATTTTCCTTGAACGTGGAAACACCTTGTGTGTGTGTGTGTGTGTGTGTGTGTGTGTGTGTGTGTGTGTGTGTGTGTGTGTGTGTGTGTGTGTGTGTGTGTGTGTGTGTGTGTGTGTGTGTGTGTGTGTGTGTGTGTGAGAGAGAGAACCTATGTTTCTGCCAGTTGAATCTCTTGGAACCCGCTCAAATTCTGCAGCTGTATCCTAGCAGTTTCTTCTGAAATGGGTACGTAAATAACCGTGTTTTTCGGGGGTCGTACAGCTCCTTGTGTTTCTCAACTTCCATAATTAATTTAAAGTCATCTATCTTAACTGCTTGCCTCAGACTTTCTGCCTCTCTGTCCTGTTTGCTCCGTGAAAAGACACCCAAAACCACACACCCCTTCACGCGGTCACACACGCACACGAGTTCGATGTGTGTATGTGTGCGTGTTCGTGTGGTTTTTCTGCAGTGTCTGATTACGAACACATTTGATTGCGTAATTTTATTTTGAAATGCTTTATTTTATTAACTTTACCGGCCTGCCTCTTATGTCTAGGTTTGACTTCCTGCCAGAATTGACGCAATTCACCCGCGGCTTGCGAAAAAAATAGAGCCGACGCCGAAATGATCGCTGCACGGTGCAAGCTGGAGCGCCGGCGCGAGGCGATTCGCAGCGCTTCGGCGGCCCATGTGGTCTATAGAATAGCTTAACAAGGGCGCCGAATGAAGGCAGTCCCATTTTTGCAGCTCTTCCGCGGCCAGTGTGTCCCCGGCGTAACGAGAATGTTTCTCAGCTGCATTTTAGTCACATCCCGCCCTCACCACGCCCACTTACTGCCGTAAAGAGTCATCGCAAAGTGCCTTGTGGATCTCATGCATATACATAAGCCGACTTGTTGCAGCATTTCGATCACGACCGCAGATCAAGGAAGCACTATTTCACAAGCAGAAATTCAGGTACTTGTGGGTGAGGTGGAGAAATGAATGGAAGTGCTTTTTAAATAACCCAGTGTCCATAAAATGGAATTCATACTAGATATGAATTTTTAATGTCTTATGGTCCTTAATTAAATGTAATTCATATCTATCATTACATTTGCAAAGAGAAAATCCATGGAGGGGCACACCGTTGCTGAAGCCGTCAATGCTGAGTTCTTCAGAGAGATCTGTGGCGGATGTAAAAAAAGTGATCCGATCAAGATTCGATCCCCAGACACCCGGGTGAAAGTCGCACGCTAACCAGTCAGCCAAACGGAGATCTCCCTTGTCCAAGTAGCCAGGGCGCATGATCAATCGGGTCACAGTGACAGGACACACACACTGTCACAGACGCATGACATTCTATCTCAATCTGTCCCCCTGCTGATTTCTGCATTCCGTATTCTGCACTTCAGGCTCTGTGTGTGTGTGTGTGTGTGTGTGTGTGTGTGTGTGTGTGTGTGTGTGTGTGTGTGTGTGTGTGTGTGTGCGCACACGTGTGTGCGCATGTGAGGGGTCTTGTTCTGTGTGAAAACGAAGCAGTACAAGTGATAATGCTGCAGGATTTCACAATTTTATCCTCAGCAGCAGCACTGCAGGTGCTGTCCATGTGCAAAATGTGCGTAAGCAAGGTCCTTAGTCAACTTAAAGTTGCGCACATTTTCCCACTAAGTTTTCTTTCATGAATCCCAAAGTTTGCGTGGAAAGTTGCTTACGCAGTTTTCCGACCCCGTTTTGTGCGTAAGCAAGCTTGATAAATGAGGCCCCTGGGAGTGTTTGTGATAAAAGCCATGGAGGGCAAAGGTGAAAGAAAAAAATTGTGGTTGAACTTGTGTTACATTTTTCTTTCTTTTAAGGGAGTAAGTGTTACAGCTGTTGCTGTTTGTCTCAGAAATCGGACACTGCAGAGGACAATCAGTGCTTTGCCTCCTCCTACCTGCACAGCTGTACTCACTTGGGCTGATCACCTCCTGAGCAGCATAAAAGGGAGAGCTGCCAGGAGGATGGGAGAGACTGGATCTGTGCCAGTTCTCGCATGTGCTCCAGTTGTTTGTGTTTTAAAGGCTTTTAAATGGGTTTTAGTTCTTTAAACTGGTGAAGCTTAACAACTTTTAGAGGTTTTTAACAGACGAGGGACCAGAGTGCTGGCTTCCTCTTGGCTCCCAAACTTGTGTATAGTCAGTGGACTTTGTGTGTGAATGTTTGGAAGAATTCGGATGTCTGTTTGAAACGTAAACCCATGGCCATTTTAACACAATGTTTTAAGTACTTTTAGATTTGGAGCGTTTTGTCATTTTAAAATCCTTTTAATAAAATCATTGTTTAAAACATGCCTCTGTGTTACTCCCTTTCCCCCCTCCCCTATCCACCAATAGAGGACGTAACATGGCAGCTATATTGTTTTCTCTATAGCAATCCCCACTGGTTGGGAAAGGTATTGCAGGAAGCATGGTGCACTTCAGTGTAAACAGAAACTGTGATGCAATTTTGATTGCATGGCTCGATAATTTTTATAATAGCCCAAAGGAGGCTCGGGTTAGGAGCTGGTTGTCCATCCAAACCCAAGCTCCATCCATGCCAGTCGCATCCTTAAGCAAAACACACCACACTACTTGTCTGCTGCTGGTGGTCGGAGGGACTTGTGGCACCTGTGTACAGCAGCCTTGCCTCTGTTAGTGTACCCCAGGACAACTGGCTAAAATGTAGTTGTAGGTGTGTGAACGTGTGCATGAATGGGTGAATGACGGACTGGTTCCCATTTAAAACACTTGAGAACACCAAGAATGTAAAATGAGCATCAAAGGAACTTAATATGCTAATTATAATGAGGTTCAAAAACACTTGCTTAGTATCATGATGTTAGCTCACCCAAATGTTCTTAGAGATCTTCTGATATGATAGAAGACTGTGATCTGGAGAGATGTGAAATGAGTACAACTCCTCATCATCTTCTGGCTTTCTTTCTTCACTTTTTGTTAAAGCTTGCAGTAGATCCTCAACGTATCTCTCTCTTGCAACACCCAAGTCTTTGGCTTCCCTTGTCACCTCATCCTCTGAAACTGACAAAGCAACCAAAAACAAATAATTTCTTTTAAGGAATACCTTTCTTTTTTTTTTCTTTTTTTTTTTTTGTATAATTGCAAAGTTAAACAGAACCTTAGGCAGCTTTGAGATGACAGAGGACTGTTGAAAAAAAATACACTACAAACACTAATTATGCTGTAACACATGAGTGCATGCCAATGCAGATTTGAAAAGAAGCATACAGAGAAACCAAGGGGAATGTCATCAGCTGTTGCACAGCTGCTCGTACTCACTTGGAAGGTCCCAATTAACACATCAAACACGGAGACGAGACAACCCAGAAGCCCACACAAAACTGTCACTACCACATATCTACCTTTCAGCTCTGCAGATGGATATAAAAAAATAAATAAATAAACTCTCCGGGGAAGTTATGTTCCAGGTGTCCCATCGGAGAATACATAGTCATGTATATATGTAACGATTAATACACACTAACACACACAAAGACCTTCAGCATGGACTTCCGTGTACAAAGACAAGCCTTGTAGAGCTTAATCTACTTCATACACCTGTAAGCTGCAGCCAAGGATGCAGCCAAGGAGTGAAGAGGAACAAGGTAACTGCTGTCCAACTGCTTAAAGCAATAGAACAGTTAGATCTTTATGAGACGGGGTCAGCCAGGTGTCTGTGTGTTTCAGACAACCTGATGACCGGCACACCTGGTGGCAAAGCAGACCAATCAACAGGTAAAAAACCAAGTCTCATTATTACACTTAAGCCTAAATATGTGACATAAGTTAGTTTTAAGACATTTGTTTGAAATCTTTACCTTCTCCAATCCATGTGGAGCGGCCATCAGTGAGAACTAATGTGAAGCCAGCACCCAGATCTTCAGCCCAGTCCACTCGCAGGAAGTGGGGGGTAGCCGGGTTGGAACGGAGACAAATCTGGCGAATGGTACCACTCATGTTTGAAATTTAAAGCCTGCAAAAAAAACATTTTACTGTTATTTCAGAAGCTTGAAACTAAATGCAATGTAAATGTATAAAAACAGAAACACCATCAAACCCAGGAATTGTGTTCAGTTGTAGGACCTCATTTGAAAAGACCTCCGCCGTCAGTCTGCGTGTCAGTTTGTATTAATCTCCACTTGCATCAATGTGATTCATGGTTTTATGTGTTGGATTTGCCTAATAAATGCTGCTGTGTGTGTCTTCAGTGGGGGGTCCTACTGAGTCAGTAGGACCACACAAAGATTAACAGGTTTTGGCAGGTTTCATGTTGGAAGTGTGGGGCTGCCTACCACCAGCAGGGAAATTACATGCTGTTAAAGATAAATACAGGATTATTATTAAAAAAAATCAACTAGATCTTTGTATTTTTTGTGTGTTCATTCATCTACAGACATAGATAAAGCTGTTTGTACCCCTCCATTATGAAGAAATGTAATGACTGTCACAAAATAACTCAGAAATTAATAACAAATGAAAAATTACTGAAAATCACACAGTAGAAGTCCAACAATAATTTCAAATTCAACAGAATAATGACTCCCCAAGAGTCGTTGGTATCCTAGATTATACAGTAATTTGACAACATAGACATGTAAAACTAAAGTGTGTCCTGTCCTGCACAGGCGTCTTTGATATTGTGATTAGTCAGTCTGTATTTAAAGGGTGAAAGGTAGTCACAGAGCTGTTTGGAGTGTGTGTGTGTGTGTGTGTGTGTGTGTGTGTGTGTGTGTGTGTGTGTGTGTGTGTGTGTGTGTGTGTGTGTGTGTGTGTGTGTGTGTGTGTGTGTGTGTGTGTACCACAGTAAAAGTGGACCAGAGAAAACTATCGAGAGTACACTTGGGAGATCAGAGAGACAATTATTGATCATTGCATTAAATGTTAAATGATGATGTTAAAGTTGCCTGCAGCTGCACAAAGTGTTTGGAAGTTTAAGGTCCGCAAATCCTCCCTGAATCTGGCCGCTGTTAGAAAAGTGATAACAAATTGAAAAGAATAACACAGACAGTAACCAAAGAACCCAATCTCCAAAGAGATTAGAGGTGAACTCCAAGGTCTACCATTGGCCCAAGCAGTGTTGTGTCTTGCCAATCAGTGCTCTGCATTAATTGGGTGGGCTTAATGCTAGCGCTGCGACAGAGAAAAACTACAAAGATGGAATCGGCTCAAGAACGCCGCTCATTTGAAATGGCTTTGGCATCAACTTTGGACTATTTAGATTTGAGCTTTTCTAATAAGACATGAGCAGATAGAGGTACTTGAGTCATTTATTTCGAAAAAGGATGTATTTGCGTCCTCATCGTGTATGGTGCACTGCCCTGTCACGTTGTTCGCTGCTTTGATTGGTCCTAGCGCTGAACAGCTGTGGGCAGAGACTGTTAGAAAGGCAACCACAGAAAAGGACCGAATATAGATGGGAAAAACTGAACTGTGATGTCTTATCTATAAATTTTTACAGGATAACAGGTCAAATCAACTCATTTATGGTCCCTTCACTCAATAGTTCCCACCGAATCATTATTTACCAAAAGCCACTGATTAGGAGTCCGAGCCACTTTTCCCTCTGACTAATGACTTGACTGCTTGACTCAGAACTGCAGTTAAGCTTTAGTCCCCAGCTAGAAACAGCTGCTGCTCAGCAGAGTAAAGATAAAAAACGCTGATCAAAGCTTTACAATATAATTCATGTGATGCTTCCTAAAAAGCCCATTCAGTTCACTATTTAGGTACAAGCTGTTCTCAACCTGCCTGAGAAACTTTTACTTGATTACGGCCGGCCAATCCACATCGTGTGATTACCGCTTCCACAAGAAGTGAGAGGTGCATCGGACAACTTCCCTTACTTAAACACAGGGCAAGAGATGGAGGGAGAAGGACAGCTAAATTAGCAGTTACTTTTTTCAAACATGTCCAGCTTGGCTAACGAAAATGATCCCTTGTAAACGGTGCGCAATGAGTTACGGCATAAAGCAGTGACAGCTTGCTCTGTTTTCAGTATTATATCACATAAAAATGAGAAAGAGAGGGATCAAGCGTATCCATAATGGAACCCAATTATACCTGTGTTGTGTCTCTTGAGTAAATGCACAAAGAAACTTTCAGCAGATTCAAGTCGACCCTTTGTGCTTTGAGAAGGGGGCGTGGCTGTAACATGGAGGCAGCTGAAGGCATCAACTTTAACCTCATAAAGTGAACCCAGCTACTCATTAGTTACTGTAACATCTGTTGGGAAGGTACTATGACCCCGTGGTAATGACAGAAGGACATGTCAATTAAATAAACAGTACCGTCTGTCAGGAATGGATAGGTGCGCAAAGCCATCAAAGATGATTCTGAAATCTGGCTGTCAGCATCTGTTCAGTCACTCGACCCACCTATAAGCCACGGACATGTTTAACTCCACATTTGAGGTCTGTCACGTACGCCTTTGTCCTCTTTTCTTGTAAAATGTGCTCAACTTTTTCATTGTGAATTCTGCAATTCTCATATTGTACCAAACTGTAAACACCATTAAAATATAATGTGATTGCATGATTTAAGTGCGTCTGTGACATTTTAAACCATGCCGATTCCTGTCTGAGCTGAAATACTCTTGCAAAAGATATTTTTTTCTGAGTGACAGTGGTTAAACAAAGTCTACATGAAACATTTGCACACCACTGAGCTCATTTTGGTTTGCAAACTGCAAGTCATAAATCAGAGCAGAGCAATGCAATTTTGTTACAAAAAGTTTTTTTTTAAAGCATTTTATATTTTAAATGAGGAGTTCACAGAAAGTTAACAAATCCAGGATGGGAAACTCTTCCTTAATGGACACAGACAATTAGGTTTGTCCTGCCATTGTTGTTTTCACAGGGCTTTCCACCCTATACAACTGTTGTGAGGAGAAAAGAACTTTATGACAAGTGCACTGTTATTATGTCCTGTCAGGCATTAAAACAGTGCTGCCATATAACAACGGCATGTTGGAAAAGAGACTTCTTATTTCTCCTCTCCACGTATTTGCTGTCCTACTTTGTACACTGAAACGACAGTGAGGACATAAATGTGTGGTTCCATAATTATTATGGACAAAAATCACAAATATACAATTAGATTATTTTAAAAAGAATGTTAAATTTTAACCTGCCCATTTCAGTGCCATCACATTTCATTGTAAACAATAATAAAAGGATTGATTTGTAGTTTTGTTTTAATTTGATTAATCAAATAATGACTCAAAAATCCAACAACTCCTGCATGGCGCCAACGCACGTCATCCGCAGCTCTTGTCGCCTTATTGACTACCAACTTGTTTCAAGAGTTGTGACCCAACATGGTCTAATTGGCCATTTTATTCCTCCATTTCTGCTGCAGTATTGTACAGGATAGTGTTCCAGGGTTGATATTCTTAAAAACATATATCTACTTTGTTCTTTGTTCCATGTCACCAATGTTTGGGCTACCGTATGGGTTGGAGGAAATTCCAATCTCCACAGCATTGCCCCATTGTGTTTCCATCATGCACAGAAATATCCCAAAAGTCCTCGGAATATCAGTAATCCCAAACCAAAACCAAAAAGGACTAGTCTTCCCAATCATTCATTAAAAGTGTGGCTGACTGAAAAAAAAAACTATTTTTAATGATCATTTCTGATTATAAATCAGTCACTCTGAGTTTTTCATGCAGACCAAACACAAAAAAGGTCTCCTACACATATCTACTGCATTAGCCTCTGATAAAAGTTTAAAATAAAATGATGGTGAAAATCTAGAATTTGGAAATCACAGATCTACGTCACACTGTTCATGAACTCACCAATTTTGACTCGCAACAGAGAAGGCCGTTGTTGTTTTAACATCAGGTAATCAGCAATAGACTTATCGGTTAGTTTAAGCTAACCATTAGCATTAGCAACTTCGCCACACCACAGAAACTCCTCCAGGCCTGTGTTATTTGTGGAGATAAAACATCCACATTGCAAGTCAGTGGTAGAGTTGTGTTGCTGTTATCCAATCCGGGGAGGTATATATATCAGGACATAAGCATTACGCCTGGCACTCAGCTGTGATGTGGGTAAATTTTTAAGTCTGAGAAATGGTGCTATGATATATACCCCCCCCCCCCACCACCACCACCACCACCACCACCACCACCACCACCAAAAAGTGTTCGATAATGACTAAAACTAAACGTAAAACCCAAATGAGTGTGCAAACATCTTTGTCTTGCTCTCTGAAGTTATTTTTTACCTTTGCTGCAAAGGGGAAATTCGATTTCTTCCTAATAAGTGGTTGTTTATAATTATACTCTAATGATACTTAAACAACTCTAAAGGCATACTGTAATTTAGCTGTGGAGGCAACTCTAATTAGCCATAACATAAAGACCACGTGCATAAAGTCCCTTATCTGGCTCCAAAGCTCTGACTAGTAAGAGGGTGTAAAAAGCCCATCTAGGACAGTCCAGGAAGATCTCATTAACAACAGATCATTTGGTTTCTGTGGGTGGTGGGGTGGAGTCTTGGGATATGACTTCCTCCCCCGCAAATACCATCACATCCCATTAGATTTGTATCTGGGATGTTTGGAGGCTGAGTGAACATCTCACGCCCTTTGGTGAGCCCTTCACAGATTTTGTTCGTCTTAATTGTGTAGAACAGAAGAGCAGAAGGCTGCTCATGTGGGAAGGGATGCTGTCATGAAGAAGGGCTGACTGGTCTATAAAACTGTTTAGCTAGGTTGCAAATGTCAAAGTGAAACCCACATCAGTGGCAAGATGCAGGTTTTCTCTGCTACTGCATTGTTCCAAAGCAAGCGGTGTAGCTTCATCTGTCATGATGATTTGGTGAGTTCAACCTTTTTTTTTAGTGATGCACTGATATGAAATTTTTGGGCCAATACTTATATCCGATATTAAGATCACTGTTATGGCCGATAACCGATATTTGCCGATACTGATTTACTGACATTAATGCTTCAAAAATCAGCAGATTTTGCATAGAATGAAAATGATTAAAGCTGAATTTACGTTATTATGCACACACAACACACACATTTACGGTTCTGAGAAGATTTCATTCACTGTTCACATGACTAAACAATTACACATCACCCCCCTCACCCTCTGAAACAGGCAAACAAATGGAGACGAGATGGAAAAAATATTGGTCGTTAATATCAGCCCAGCTTTATTTATCAAACCAACACTGATATGTAAAAAAATGACGAACATCGGCCGATACCGATATTGATGCCGATATATTGTCCATCCCTGCTTTATTTTTTGTTAAATAAGTCAACATTATGTAAGTGCAAGTTTAGCTTTTTCTGAAAGGAAATTTTACTTGATTCCAGTCAAGTGTAAACTTCTAGACTATGAACTATAATTATTATCGCCTAATACTGGCATCTAATTGTATTAATGGAAATTATTTACATCAGTTTTAACTCTTAATGACAAAACCTTTACATACTATTAGCATATCATACATCAATCATACTTGCGGAAAATCACTCTGTCTCGCCAACCGTGAGAGCGGAGGGATAGGCATGGACCTGCCCACATTGGGTAAGCGGCCCACAGAGACAATGCCATATATGCCAGATGGCCAGTCCACTCCTGGTTTTTAACTATATTCCCGACTTGAATCAATATGGTTTTTAAGTAAAGAGCTCCAATAAACTGTGGCCTCACTTTCATCCTCATCGTTTCAATTTATCGAATGCTCACTATATTTCTGAGTAAAACTGCTACTTTTATGCAACAATCAAATTTTTGTAGTCAACAGCTCCAAAAAACATTTTAAAATTAAAATGCAATTATTGAATTTTACAAGAGGCTACGCTGCTAACGTCCTTCATTGCATTAAAAAAAAGCTGCACATATACAGTCTACAACAGTAAGGCCCGATGCCTAAAGTGGTCAGTGCACTGTAAACTATAAAAGTGAATCATATTATGAGGAATGTGAGCTTGTTTACACTTGCGCTCCAGCAGTCAAAATCCAAAAGACTATTTATGTGTGGTTTACAGTCTGACACATTTCCATTCACATGAAGGGGTCTTTAGGAGTTCCTGAGAAGGAAGAGTCGAGAGGGATTTGCAAAACACGGTTTAAATGCAGTCAAGATGCTGTGTGGCTGAATGGATGGGAGGGACCTTCATTGTGAAAACTTTGAGGAAAAGGAAACCACAAACATGCATGTTTACGTCACTGCAAGACAATAAGACTAATTTGTCTAGAAGGACATCATATGGGTAATCTTTTAAATTAGAATTTGTATTAGGTCTACAGCTACTGACAAAACATGGTATTGTCTGTTTTTGTTGTTCTTTTCCTACTTCTAAATAAAAAAAAGCCTGATTTGGTTTATTAGGAAATGAGGTGTATTAATGGAAATGGTCCGCAAAACTGTTCACCACTAGAGCAATAATGTTTATAAATTATGTCAGGATCCATTGATGCATACTAAATTTAATCATTAATCTGAATGCTCCATCACTCATGGGCAATGTAGCCAACACACCACACGAGGTGAAGATTTCACTTTTTTCTATTTAAAAATCTCTAAAATTAAATAATAACGATAATAAATACAACTTCCTGATGTTATTTCTTCCATAAAATAGAACTGTCCAAGTGCACAACGAGCGGAACAAAGTACAGCAGGAAGTTCCTTTACACTTTCCGTTTTTCTTGCTTTTCGGTTATAACATTTACTAAATATTTTTGAAGGTGGGACACACAAGGCGCATTTTCCCTTTAAAAAACTTACAGCACTGCTTGAGTTGCGACGTCCAAACAGAAGGTATTTCAGCTCTCTTCCTCCCAACTCGGATATTTTCAACCTTTCAACTCATGGGCTCCTTTTAGCCAATCAACGAACAGACGTAGACATCTTACGTAAAATACGTACGTAGCGTAAGCCATCTTCGGGGACGTTACGTAAGTTCCAGAGGGCAGGAAGTGTGATGTGGCTTTGAGTTCCATCAAAAATGGTAAGTTTGATTTCCACAAGATGCTACTTTTACTGTTTACAACGATCGGGTACCATCTGTGCTACAAGTAAGCGTACAGTCTGCCTCAGTAGTGAACTGGGACATGAAGTAATTGTGCGTTTTGGTGGGTTGTAATGCTAATAGGCTACACGATTAGCAAAAATGCGCTATCCTGTCACTTATATTCTCAACAATTAAATTATAATCCATCTCTAGCATCACGTAAATAGATTTTTTTTAATCTAAGGTTGGGCTGTTTTCTGTGACAATGCCTCAGAAGTCACTAAATGGTAGGAATCGTACAATTTTTACGGAACGTGCCACGTAGCTGCACCACTGCTGCTGATAGGTCAGAGGATAGTACGGATGAGTGGTTATAAACTTGTTTTCTCATATTTGTTTACACATTTAAACGACTAACTGACGTTATAATTGCCTTACAATTATTTAGCTGCATTTGCAATTGCAAGAATTTGAAATATTTTGTTTGTCACTTGGTTAGGAATGCCAACAAAATGTGTTACTACAAAAGAAGAAATAGGAAGTGTCTTAGTTCAGAAAGGTCACAAAGTTATAATGTATAAGCTATTTTTCCACATAAGTGTATTTTAGTAAAGTACTAAATGTAAATTCTGAGTTTTGCAGTGCACAAATGACGTCTGTACCGCAGAAGAGAGATTACATCTACTGGATAGGTTCAGCTGAGTCAAGATCTATAAACGACAGTCAATTTTATTATATGATATGGTGTGTGGTGTACATTTTATATTTTCTTTTCCACCTGCAGACAGTTGCCTGTCAGTGTGGGTAAAGAATAAGAATAAGAATACCTGTATTAGTCCCTCAGTGGGGAAATTGCAATATTGCAATGGCTCAGGTACACAGGATAACAGCAGTAGCACACAAGATATCGCACAAGAGTACATAATAAGTTAAGTTAATTATTGCACATGGTAATGAGAGTAGTAGTTATATTGCACATGTTTTGAAAATATGATATTTGCAGTGGAAGGTTACAGATGTATGGCTTTTATTAGCAGTGGCTATTATAGAGTCTAACAGCAGCAGGGAGGAACGATCATGCGGTATCTCTCCTTCGTACAGCGAGGGTGGATCAGTCTGTTGCTGAAGCTGCTCTCCAGAGCAGACAAGGCATCCTGCAGGGGGTGTGACTCATGGTCCAGGATGGATCTGAGTTTTGCCAGCACCCTCTTGTCCCTCACCTCTCGTACTGAGTCCAGAGGAAAGCCCAGGACAGAGCTGGACTTCTATATCAGCCTGTCCAGCTTTTTTCCCTCCCTCTCTGTGATGCTGCTGCTCCAACACACCACACCATACAGGATTGCTGATGCCACCACAGAGTCGTAGAAGGTCATCAGGAGTGTCCCCGCCACCCCAAAAGGCCGTAGTCTCCTCAGGAGGTGGAGCCTGCTCTGGCCCTTCCTGTACAGTGCGTCTGTGTTGTGAGACCAGTCCAGTTTGTTATCTTCACAGCCTGTGTGGAATTATTTACAACTGTCAAATTTGTGTGTCTATTTATTGTACATGATATATATGACTTTTATCAAAAAGCATCTTAAAGTTGAAGAGTGTGAGATTACTTCACTGAATGAGCAGTCACAACAGCTACAGCACTAAATATAGAATCTAAGCACAAAAATGATAAATGCATAATTGTGTGAAAATTTAATTTTTAAGATTTGTGATTTACTAGACTACAAGAAAATGTTATTGGGTGTAGATGCACTATTCATTAATAGTCTGATAAAACAGGAGTGTCTGTTTCACCAAAGCATGCACTTTCAATCGTATGCTGCCACGGACAAGTAAGATATGGGGTGTTTTATTGTATGTACTACCTCAATATGGAGTTGAGTGAAAATGTGCAAAGGGGTTGTGACTTTTTGCTAATATTGTCATTTACTTTACTAATACATGTCGTGATTTGAGTGTCATCCTCGTTTGCTGCAATGATTTATTAAATCAAATTAACTAAAAATGTCTTAGCTTTTATTGTCTAAAATTCAAAAATGTATAAGAGGATTTTATGGTATTTTTAAAATAAATGAAATTTGGACAAAATTTGCTGATAGTTTTAGTTCATGCCAGGAATCTATTGCCAACCTCTAATAACTGGACACATCACTGCTTATTTTGTTTTCACTTGTGACCCAATACCACTTACTCAGACACGTATAAACTATTATTTATAGCAAACACAATTTTCAGACTAGATCAAAAAGCCACACTGACCACGATCTCTTTGACCCTTTCTTGTAGGTGTGTAAGAAAATATTGATTTGGCAATATATCGCAATACTTTTTCCTGCGATTTATCAATATTCAAAATTCGTGTATCAAATTTTTGGAAGAATTTACATGCAAAGATTATTTTTTTTTTATTATTTTGGTGCAAATCAAACGTTAGTTAGCAGCAGTGTGCAATAGGTTTTGTTTCCACCACTGAATTGTAAATCCCTCTATTATGATGAATGATAAATGACCCGCACTTGTATAGCGCCTCTCAGAGTAAGGACTCCAAAGTGCTTTACACTACAGTGTATCATTCATCCATTCACACACACATTCACACACTGATGGTGATGAGCTACAATGTAGCCACAGCTGCCCTGGGGCACACTTGACAGAGACGAGGCTGCCGAGCACAGGCGCCACCAGTCCCTCCGACCACCACCAGCAGGCAAGGTGGGTTAAGTGTCTTGCCCAAGGACACAACAGCAGAATTCTCTGTCCGGAGCCGGGATCGAATCTGCAGCCTTCCGATTACTGGACAATCCGCTCAACCTGTTGAGCTACTGCTGCCCAGATACCCCATTTAAACATTTTACGTATCAGTTTGGACAGTTTATTAAATTTTCATACAATAATTTCAGTCTAAAAAAAATTGCTAATATCATCTGGCTGAGTGTATCGCAATATATGATGATACGTATCATATCGCCAGAATTTCACCAGTACACATTCCTACTTTCTTGAGTCTAATATATTGGGCATATATTGAATGTACAACAAAACCTTTCTCCAAAATAGTCATATAAATGGACTCCATGTTTTCCCATGTCTTGATGTTGTAATATCGCTGAGCTCCTTTTAACATTATTGTATTAAACGTGTCTTTCTGTTTTGTTTTTACAGTCAGCCATTTTCAACTTCCAGTCTCTGCTAACTGTGATTCTCCTGCTGATCTGTACTTGTGCATATATCAGAGCCTTGGCTCCCAGCCTGCTGGACAAAAATAAGACTGGGTAAGTTCAAACATTCAGAGAAGTTACAATCTGTTAGAAATGTCTATAATTTAATTTTGCTTTTTGGCAGCACTTTCTTTTTGCAATAGTCAGATTTAACAAAGTTCTTATGCAATCAAACCAACAATTAAGATTATTTAATTTGTGTGGCATCAATCTAACAAACCTCCAGGACTTGGAAGTATCTTCTACCGGAATTTGAGGCCATAAACCACAACAGGTCATAGAATCCAATTCCCCTAAGGTTCAGGGATGTTTCTAAGTATTGACCTAGTCAATGTCAGGCCATGTGGTTATAATGTTGGTCATCATTTATGTGAATAAAATCAACCAATTTTTATTTTTATTTTTTTCATGAATAATAAATCATTTAATAATTATTTTGTATATGATGCACTTTCGAATATCGATATTTGAATATTCTACCTGACCCATCTAGGAAAAAAACACACCACCTCGTTTGCAGTGAAAAATCTAGAGCATTGTGAAGCACATTCATAGGCATGCCAAGCCCATAGGTGGCAGTAGCGGTGGGTTTTATATACATAAAAATATTTCTGGATTTATGTCTATTAACACTGCCATTTTTCTCATGTCAATACATTAGGTCTTTTTAAAAATCAAAAAGATGTTCATGTTCCTTTTAAGATGCTGTGCTACAAATTGGATGGGGTGGAGTCACGTGACTCCACCTCATCCAGTCCAACTAGAAGTGAAAGATGGTTATGGATATGGAGGACTATCCAAATGCTGAAGCAGCGGCGGGGGCAAATGGGTAGTGGATGGCGACGGCAACCAGCCGCACGGGTAGTTATCGTCCATATCTCGTTATCGAGGTGAACTGCTCATTATGTCTTAACTTTTTTTTTCATCTTTTATTTCATTTAAAAACATAGTAACTTTAAAAAATAATAAAAATAATGAAATGCTTAAATGAAAAGGAGCAGATAGAAGAAAATCTTGTATGTAATCTGCCCCATTCACAGCCTTAGCAAAAAATAAAGACATACTCGCTAACAAAGATTACTGAGACAGCTACCAAGCAGCTTACCACTAATTAACTAACAATCCTTGAATGGAGTTTCAATACCTTTGTTTGAAATCATTGCTGATCAATACAGAAAAAATAAAAAGATAAATACACTCAAGAGTATTCCATATAATTTCTTATCATATCGTTTTTTTACATTCTGTTTAAACATTATGATTGATTTGGCCTCTTTCATTACGTATTCCAGACTGTTCCATATCCTGACTCCATAAACAGAAACACTGTGCTTGTAGCAACTTTGTCTTTTTTCAAATTTCATTAGAATATTTATTGGTAATGATTTTTTATGAGCTTTATACATGAATTTTAATGTTATGATCCACCACTAAACCTGGAAACTTTAATACTCTTTACTCAGCAAGTAATGGACCGGTCGGTGCTCTATAACTACTGAGTAATGATTCTTATGGCTCTTTTTTGTTGTAACAAAAGTGATTGTGTATGAGTTTTATACATTGTTCCCCAGAGTTCAATACAATAAGTCATATATGGTGCAATCAAGGAATTATATACTTGAAGTAGTGCTTTTTATTTTAAAAATGTTTTATGCAGTAAACCAATTGCTTTATTACATTTTAGATTTGCACATACGTACAAAGCTACCCCACCAACTTTTTTATTGTTTCTATTTAGGTTAAAGAACTGATATCCATCTATTGGCACATCCACAGTTTCTCCATCTGTTAACCATGTCTCTGTTATTGCAATCACACTGATTTGAGGCCCTATCACCCAGCTCTAGGTGGCAGTAGTTTCTCAAAAGTGTCTACGTCTTTGCCACAAAAACATTCCTTGTGGACTTACAAGGTGGTGGACAATGGCCCAATTCCAATACTCGCACTTGCACCCTTCATTTGCGCATTCCCGGCCAAGGGTGTGAGTGCGTAGGGTGTCCCGATTCTCAAGTGCGGAAGTTGACCACGCCCCATTGCACCCTTAATCTGCACTTCACCCAAGTCCGCAGCGATGCGGACCTCAGGGACCTCGGGCAAGGGTATTACCCACAAGACATTGCTGCGGGAGAAATGGCTCAAATTCCTTTTCTGAAAATATGTATTTTCTAATGATATTAGTTCATTTTACGAGGATTAGTTGATGCTCTGAATGTTTTAGACAAAGCAGCAATGAAGTTAAATTTATTTCAAATACCGTAATTGCTTTGTTGTTTGTTTGAATGTTGTTAATAACGGTTTTTGAAAAAAGTTTCACAGTGACCAGCATCCAGGCATGCGTTGCGATCAATGACGCAATGCTCCCTGTCTCAATTCCGCAATTATTTGCACACTTGTGTACTACGCACTCGAACCCTACTGTGCACTTTCTCCATGTGAACTTTGCTGAAGGGCGCAGTGCGAGTATTGAGATTGCTCCAGTAACCGTCCCTTACCTTTGATCTTTTCCAACAAGCAGTTAGTGAGCTTGTAAAAACAAAGGGTGTTACACAGGTCAAACATGTGACGTCAGAGCATTTTTGTTGCAGGTTAGAGTTTTTGAGGATGTTTTTAGTCCTGTACATCTACACTTTTGTGACAGGTCAAACCATAGAAACATGTCATCGTTTTGTGATATACCCGGGTACATGCGTACAGGGTCCACAGGGGCTGTGGCAAATGGAAAGAACGATTAGTTTACCTGCTCCACTGATTTGTTTACAAAGAAATAAAGTGTCTTTCTTTGTGACTAAATTTGTGGAAAAGCCCTTAATCTGAGATAATATCTCCTGATCAAAGTGTGTGTGTGTGTAGAAAAACAAATATGTACGTTCAAAGATATTCTTTTAAAAAACTTACTTTTTTAAATCTTTTGACTCAATACAGGAGGTTTTTGTTAGACTGACACCATCTGATTTGTATGAAAGATTAGAAAAACAGTACACACACACGCACACACATTCAGATTTGCATTTTCAAAATGACGGAGCAAAGATTTGGAATGCTACATCAGCATCAGCTGTCACCAGAGATGAGACATCCCTCTCATTTATCCAGGAAGACTACAGGTGCTGGCCAGTAAATTAGAATATCATCAAAAGGTTGAAAATATTTCAGTAATTCCATTCAAAACGTGAAACTTGTACATTATATTCATGCAATGCACACAGACCAATGTATTTCCGATGTTTATTACGTTTAATTTTGATATTTATAGGTGACAACCAATGAAAACATCAAATCTGGTATCTCAGAAAATTAGAATATTCTAAAGGCCAATGAAAAAATGTTTGTTTCTCTAATGTTGGCCAACTGAAAAGAATGAACATGAAAAGAATGTGCATGTATAGCACTCAATACTTAGTCGGGGCTCCTTTTGCCTCAATAACTGCAGTAATGCGGCGTGGCATGGACTCGATCAGTCTGTGGCACTGCTCAGGTGTTATGAGAGCCCAGGTTGCTCTGATAGTCGTCTTCAGCTCCTCTGCATTGTTGGGTCTAGCGTATTGCATCCTCCGCTTCACAATACCCCATAGATTTTCTATGGGGTTAAGGTCAGGCGAGTTTGCTGGCCAATCAAGGACAGGGATACCATGGTCCTTGAACCAGGTGCTGGTGGTTTTGGCACTGTGTGCAGGTGCCAAGTCCTGTTGAAAGGTGAAGTCTGCATCCCCATAAAGTTGGTCAGCAGCAGGAAGCATGAAGTGCTCTAAAACTTCCTGGTAGACGGCTGCATTGACCCTGGACCTCAGGAAACAGAGTGGGCCAACACCGGCAGATGACATGGCACCCCACACCATCACTGACGGTGGAAACTTTACACTGGACCTCATGCAACGTGGATTCTGTGCTTCTCCGCTCTTCCTCCAGACTCTGGGTCCTTGATTTCCAAAGGAAATGCAGAACTTGCTTTCATCAGAAAACATAACTTTGGACCACTCAGCATCAGTCCAGTCCTTTTTGTCCTTGGCCCAGGCGAGACGCTTCTTGCGCTGTTTCATGTTCAAGAGTGGCTTGACACACGGAATGCGACACCTGAATCCCATGTCTTTCATGAGTCTCCTCGTGGTGGTTCATGAAGCGCTGACTCCAGCTGCAGTCCACTCTTTGTGGATCTCCCCCACATTTTTGAATGGGTTTGTCGTCACAATTCTCTGCAGGGTGCGGTTATCCCTAGAGCTTGTACACTTTTTTCTACCACATTTTTTCCGTCCCTTCGCCTGTCTGTTAATGTGCTTGGACACAGAGCTCTGCGAACAGCCAGCTTCTTTAGCAATCACCTTTTGTGTCTTGCCCTCCTTGTGCAAGGTGTCAATGATTGTCTTTTGGACAACTGTTAAGTCAGAAGTCTTCCCCATGATTGTGGTGCCTTCAAAACAAGACTGAGGGACCTTTTAAAGGCCTTTGCAGGTGTTTTGAGTAAATCAGCTGATTAGAGTGGCAGCAGGTGTCTTCTATATTCAGCCTTTTCAGAATATTCTAATTTTTTGAGATACCAAATTTGGAGTTTTCATTAGTTGTCACTTATGAATATCAAATTTAAATGTAATGAACATTGGAAATACATTGGTCTGTGTGCATTGCATGAATATAATGTACAAGTTTCACGTTTTGAATGGAATTACTGAAATATTTTCAACCTTTTGATGATATTCTAATTTACTGGCCAGCACCTGTATTCCTTACATGGAGAAGGGTTCATGTGGTTTCTTAGATAAAGATCACATTCCTCTTCAAACTATTAGGCATTATCTTTGTATTTATTATTCATATTTACAGTAATTTTTGTTTTCATAAACGAAAAACTTTTCCTGTTTTTGATGTTTCTGCAACTTCTCTCGTAGGCTCCTAGGAATTTTCTGGAAATGTGCCAGAATAGGTGAGATATTTTTATGCTCTTTACATTTCTTTTTTTTTTTCAGCGATTTGTTGTGAATAATGTGAACCTCTATTTTAATGTACTTGTAGGTGAGAGGAAGAGTCCCTGGGTGGCTTGTTGCTGTGTCATCATGGCTTTTAGTATACTTTTTCTACAATAATCCAAAGACTACCACAAAACTGAAGAAATGGACGGGAAATGAGACATGGACTGTATGATCCTACAAACACAATGGGACCTCCACTGGCTGCCACTTAAAAACAAATTAAAACACAACTGAGAACTGTTTTCGCAAACCATCGCCGCAAGAACGTATCTCTGTAGGAGGGCAGGGGTGAGCCGATGGTCCCAGTCTG
This sequence comes from Nothobranchius furzeri, assembly GCF_043380555.1. Classification (NCBI taxonomy): domain Eukaryota; kingdom Metazoa; phylum Chordata; class Actinopteri; order Cyprinodontiformes; family Nothobranchiidae; genus Nothobranchius; species Nothobranchius furzeri. The sequence continues at coordinate 44,083,103 of NC_091757.1, forward strand.
TCTAACTCCCTCCAGACGTCCAGATCTGTGTCTGTGTTTGTCTACGTGATATGTTTACTCCTGATCTATGTGTGGGGTGATTGGAGGGGGCAGTGCTTCTGTTTTCTGCTATTTATGGGATCAGTTGATAAATAGTTGGCTTAAACCTTTGTTTTGTCACCATCACATAAACTCATTTGTATTAATTTACGCAGAGGACACTCAGAAATGTCCAGACTTTCAAGACATGTACACAGTGACTTAAAATATGTCATTTGTGTTTGTTGTATCTAAATATTTTCATCTTATTTGGTAGAAAATTGAATTTAATTTGTGGCATCAACTCCTTGCTAAGGTGGCTTCTCAAAAGCTATCATAAACTTAGTCAGTTTGCAGCTATTTATTATTAAAACTTGATGCATTTTTTTTAATTAAGCATTTTTCATCAGCTTACTTTGCTGACATCTAGTTATGTCAGTGGTGGTGATGCCAGTAATGGCGACTTTAAACAGCAAAGCTACATGTTGATAATAAAACTTTTTGTCAATCTTTTTTTCTTTGAGCTTCATTTCACAAACATTTTGGGTTTAACCACTGTTAAATGTCCTTTTTTTGTTGTTTTTGTTCCAAGTGTAGTCCTCACGTGTGAAAATGTAAACAATTTACCCAAAACCCCGCTGTCGACACTAATCTCTAATATTTTCAAGGTTGTCACATGACAGAATAAGTACCAGAAAAGCGCATTCATGTAAAAATTTGTTTTTATTCATTCCAGGAAATCTTGAAAGATAAACTGAACAAAACTCAACATACTTTAGTGTTCAGGCAGAATGTTTCAAATAATGCTGATTTAGCCAGTTTTTTTTTTTTTTGTTTTGTTTGACTCACAATAACAGAATTTCAAACAATGAGATCACATCACCTGCTGCAAGTTTAGATTCGGTTGACAAAGTGACAAATGACATTTTCATATGTTGGTTTTCTTTCATATTTATTGGCATTGCTGAATGGGATTATAACCACTTGTTTGTGGGTAAATGGCAGCTCTAGACTGCACACATTGTCAGTCTTCTTGACAATGTGTGTGGGACTGTAGACAAGCTCACTGATAATCTGGTCCCAGATGAGTGTCCAATTCCGTCCAGCCTCTCATACTGTCCCTTGTTAGGGAACGTAGATTTCTCATCACCGAGTGTGTGACTGTTCTGGTAAACCTTGAGGAGATAGAGCACTGAGTGTGGGCTGCTGGTTAGTTTGTGACTGTCAGGCAGTGATGTAGATGCAGGAAGCTCTCAGACATCTATCTTGAGGAGCAGAGATACTGACTGGTGACTGGTGAAGACTTAACTGGGCTGATGGACTGAGCCAGAGGGTCCTACGATACAGAGCTGGTGACGGCCATGGTGAAAACGTTTATCGTCCGATTATATGATCTGGTAAAGGTTGAAAGGGGGATACAAAACAGACTAAAGAAGGTAACCAAGTCATCATGGTCCACTAACTGATGTTATCAAATCCATCTGGAAGACACCTGAAAACTAGTTTCACATTGCAAGTTCTGTTTTCTGTTGTAATTGACTGATTTGGGCTACTTAAGTGAATGGATGCTACAAAAGCATGCCTCGTGTTATTTACCATGTCAGAGCTCTGTAATCTGTTCATTACCAGCATCATCAGTCTAAACTACTCAGCAAAGTGTGAACCAAGTTGGTTTATTTTTTTATGGGCATTTCAGAAAATAATTCAATTGAACTTGTCATTTTTAGCAGCATTAATAAAGCCTTTTAGACTCATCTGAGCAATACATAGTTAGAAAGTAAACGCTGTAGGCACATCTGATTAACTTTTGGAACCCAATTCACCATGAGCTCAGCAAAAACAAAGCGGACTACAAATCACTGAGCTAGAATTTGGCGTGCTAAAAGTAGAGTCGTCTCCAACACCTCCATTGAACTAAGTGATTGTGAAAGATCTTTGTAGAAAACAGTGATATTAAAGGAGAACTCGGCAGTTTTTGCCTGCTTTTAGCCCCCCTTAGTGTTTGTTCATAGAACCTCACTGCATTGGTCTTTTTAACACCTTAATCTAACCGCTGAAATGTCTCCCCAGCCTTCCTTCATGTCTATAGGAGGGATTCATCACTAAATTAAACTAATCAGCTGTGTTTATTATCTAAAACATGCAGGAAATGTGCAGAAACCAGACTGCAGCCCCAGGTATGTCAGCTAACTCTGATTTCACACTGAAAGCATCAGCAGCGGAACAGTTTACTCGCAAACTTTAAAGCAGTCTTTTCCACCCCGTGAGAGTCTTGGCTGCCTCACAGCTTCCTCGCTGGATTTGCAATATCACAACATCCCTCAAGACTTCAAAGTCTCAGTTTATGCTGTCTGCCATTAGACCAAAAAGAAGAAAATCATGTTTGATTAGTCTGCTCTGATCAGTACTACACTGTCTTGTATATAGCATATATGCCACTTCATATTATTATTTTATCATGGTTATATTCTTACTTTATTTTTGTCTTCCTTTTTGCACCAAGTTCCACAGCAATTTCCTGTTGTTGTGATTCTTGCACATATGAAAATAAAACCCTTCTGATTCTGATATCGGTGTTTGATGTCATATACGATGTTGTTCCTCTCCACTGCCAGGATTAAAGCCATGATAAACACTGCACTTCTGGAACGATACTGGGAGTAAATGAGCTGTTGGGTCACACATAAGCTGCATACAAATGAAATTGCATCACTGCAGTACTTTTATTTTGAAAATTACTGGGGATTTGACACTGAAACAGTGTGTGATTTCCTGTCTAGCTCTATGTTAACTGCGGAAAATGACGTGTCCCAGAAGCGGCTTGTGGCAAAAATAAAACCCGATCCCATCTTTCGCAGCGCTCCATGGTGTGCCACTTCACGGCTGGTTTGAAACACTCTATTGACTATAATGGCTTCTATTTGAAGCAGTGATGTTCCACGCTGATGATGCTTTCACCGTGAAACTGGGGTCTGTTCCAACAGAGCAGCCGCCACTCTGAAGTTGCAAGTGGAATATTCTGGCCACAGGGGGCGATAGGCCTTTCCTCGACCATGAAAAAGCGTAATTTTAGCACATACTGGCTCAAGAAAATTATTTAAAAATATAAAAAATGTTGCTAAGTGTCTCTTTAAATATTAGAATCGCCATTTGACAAACATGGGCCATCAATCATTCCTTAAAGGAAATGTGTAAATCTTCATTTTTTTCCATCCAAAAAGCAGCTAAATTAGCCTCTTAGAGCTGCAAAGTCTCCTTTCGCAGCAGAAACTTATAATGAGCCAAGTCCAGCTCAGTTCAATGTAACTGAAGACATTTGCTTTCTCTGTTCACATTATCAGTCACTTAGCTGCACTAAAGCAGCATCCAAAGCATATTACTTTCGTTTCCTTGTCTCTTTCCCTGCTTTGATTCAATCTGAGTTTCTTACAGTCGCGTTGGACTTCAAAGACCATCAGGCTAATAAAGCTTCAACCATCATCTCCTGCTGAGCAAACCAGAAGTGTCCAAACAGACCAGTGAGCTCTTAAAGCTGTTGGTGGGGACCGTCTGAATCCTGCACAAAAGGGAATAAAAAAAACCGAGACACTGAAGTTTGTGCAGAAAAAAAAGACAAGCATGAACAGAGCTTGGATCAGCTTCCATGTGACCCCAGTGTGTTCTGTTCTGAAACAAAATCTCAACTTTTAGCAAAAAAAAAAAGATTATGAAGGAAACATTATGATATGCTCGACTTCACCTTCATGCTGTCATGTCTTTGTTCTGTCCTCACTAGCTCATTAGAAATGAGCAAACTGTTTTGAAGGGAAGGGGATGGGTGATGCCAGCTGAAAGACACCAACATCCTCCATGCTGGGCAAGTGTGGGTCAGTGGCCAGCCACTAATAAAGTCACTGTTAATTACAATGACACTAAATTTGTTTTCAGCTGTAGAATTTCAGAAGATCATTCACCAAGACACGTTTAACTTCTTTCACATGTATTCATTTTTTTATCTCATTAGATTTCCTAATAGGAGAGAATGGAAGTTTTTCTCCAGCTGAAAAAACCAAAAAAGAAACCGATTCTGCAATAAATCTACATTTCTGGATGATGCAGAAAAACAGACATTAAGACGAGAAAGAAAGTACATCTCACACTTGAGTCGCTAGAGGGTTTGGTCATGTGCAATGAAACTTTTTCTTGTTAGAAAAGAACCATGTTGCAGCCAGAAGTGCAAAAAATGACCCCTTTGTGTTCTCTTTTGTGCAATAAAATAATAAATTAATAAAGATCTGGTATTTTTGGTTTTTAATGCTCTCTGTCTTGAGATTGTCTACATATTCCATATTATTGTCTGTAATGACTTTTAAAGTTTCTTTCAAATATATTTGGTTTATTAGTTTTTATTAGAGATAAGGGGAGAAGCTCGGTCATCCAGGAGGGGCTCGGATTAGACCGGCTGCTCCTTGAGAGGAGCTAGTTGAGGTGGTCTGGATGCCTCCCTGGTGAGGTTTTCCAGGCATGTCCAACTGGGAGAAGACCCAAGGGAAGGTCTAGGACACGCTGGAGGGACTATGTCTCTTGGTTGGCCAGGAAACACCTTGGGATTCCCCCAAGTGGATGGGGAGAGGGAGGTCTGGGCGACCTGACTCCAGATAATCGGCTGAAAATGGATGGATGGATTCTGTTTATTTTCACAAGTTCACAGGAAAATTTACGTTAAGACTGAAAAAAGGGAAATCCTGTTTTATGGGCTGAGCTTGAGACTCCCATGAAGCAATGATGACAAAGTGGTTTCAACTGATGATTTAAGAGGGAAATCCATAAAGAAGGCGGATCCCAACAAGCCGCTGTGGTCTTTAAGATTCATGTTGCAATATCCTAAAGGCGGACCATACACATGTTCTTGTTTTTATTGCCATATGGGCTGTCAGATGAAACAGATCTCTCTTTTTCTTTCAGTTATTGGGTCAGTGCATCATCAGGCTTAAACTGTATGTACTCGAGCAGACAGGAAAAAAGTGTTTTTGGACAGATAAGACATGTTTTTCAGATGTGGAAGTGAGATCCACCAAGGCTTCTCTGTGCCCTGAGACATGACTCAGGCTGAGGCAGGGAGGTGACCAATGTTCAACAGCGACAGGAAAAAATGTATCTATGCGTGAGTCATAGGAAGGACAATAGCACACTATCTTTTATATAGTAAAGTTCCTATTCTTAGATAACTGTGTGCCAAATGTTATCTATTATCTCACTGAACTCTCTATCTAATTGGCTTTTATTAGTCAGATTGTGTGAACAAAGCTTTAACAATACAATATCAGCCTTTGAGGGTTTATTAACAGGCAATTACAAAGGAATAACAAAATTAAAATGACTTTACTTCAGATTTTACTTAAACACACACACACACACACACACACACACACACACACACACACACACACACACACACACACACACACACACACACACACACACACACACAGACATCCCCTCAAGCCGAGTCCTGAAATGTGCATCAATGAGCTGGTAACCAGGTCCATATGCAGTCACTTCCTCCCAATACCACCCCAGTGCGAGGAAGTTGTCTTAAAAAGACCACATAAGCCATTGATCAATTCCCCGGAGGATGAAGAAAGACACAAACAGAAATGATGGGGAATTACAAGCTTCCTTGTGCAATCATTTTCTTTGACGTTTGGATGTGCATAAACCTAAGAGCTTGTTTTTGTTTTATCCTACCATAAATCATCTGCTTGGTCATATGAGATCCTGAATTTGGTAAAACTCAGTTAAACCAGTTAGAGTAACCACTGTTTTTGAAATATTATGTAATCAGCCACAGATAACATATTTACACTAAATAACATTTGCACATGATGAGAAATATTCTTTCATTTGATAAAGAATGTGAAATATTAACAAATAAAATGAAGCTGGGTTAAAACCGATGGTGATTTATTAATGTACTTTATTGTACTAACTCTTTACACAGCTGACGATGCTTTGGGCAGAAATATTAAGAACATCTAGTCAGTCTAGACCCATGAAGGCATGTTATGTTTGGTAACCTAGACATCAAGACAAACTGTGGCAGTAGCAAATGGTTTTGCCACGCTCCATCATAGCATCAGCAGGTCTACCACTGGCCCGAGCAGTTTTGTCTTATCTATCTTAGTTTGTGGAGCAGACTTGGCACCAGAGCAAAGCTACAAAGTTAGTTAGTGCTCCTTTGAAACGGCTTTAGCATCAACATTGGACAATTTAGACTCAGGCTTTTTTTTGAGACATGAGCAGGTTGAGTTACTTACTTTTATTTGATAACAGGTATTTGATTCTTCTTCTTCTTCAATGAAGTATGGTGGACTGCCCCATTAGCCGTCTTTACAAAACAATGCCGTCAATTTTCCGCAACGCATTTATAAGTGGTCAGACCGTGGCGGTAATGTGGTGCAATTGTGTCTTTTTTTTACAAAAGACTAGGCGATGGCGGTATAAAGGGGTGTGGGGCAGGTCCCTGTGCTGCTGCGGACTTCCCTTCATCTTGGACATGACTTGCTCTTATTGTGATTGAAGTCGCGATCATTATGCTTTTTTGACAAGCCTCTTCTAAAGGAGTCTGTTCCCCACTGTCCCCGTGCAGTCTCTGATGATCTGAGCTCCAGCTCATTGAGGGCGGCAGCGCTCCAGTTTATCGTTTCAGCTGCTTCTGTTTACAAAAATGAAGCTATTGTCTGCGTTTACTTTCATTTTCAATATAGTTGCCGGTCGGAGATCGGCAGTAACCCCCCACATGATCATGACACCTCCCTCTGTTGCACCACCAAGGTGCAGTAGTCGTTTAAAAGACAGACAATCAGTGTAATTTTACTACCAGGCGAGGCGGAACGAATGAACAAATTTGTGCTTTGTCATACCGGAATGGCAAGTTTAAAGGACACACTGGTTCAGTAATATTACGTTGCACGGTGTGCCTCGTAATAAGGGCTAGCGACTGATTTCCATAGAAGTTTATATGTCATATGTTGTTCGTTGCTCGGGCTGGTCTTAGCTCTGTCCAGTTGAGTGCAGAGACAGTTTGAAAAAATGTGAGTTCTGCCCCACGACTGAGCTCTTTTAGATTATGGACAGACTATATGTTCACATATATAGGATGGCTCACTAGGCTAATGTTTTGCTTCTAATGTTGACATTTATGCTTATAAATAAATGAAAATCCCCATGTTTATAACTGTATGATACAAAAACGATGGTCATGTGAAGGAATTCCAAAAGCATTGAGATCAAAGCTGTTTTAGGACAACACCAAAACACTTTGGTTTTGATTAGTCTAGACTAGCCTTTAGCTTATCAGTCCTTGAGATTGTAAACTCATTTTTCTCTAAACCAACACTATTATCATAATTATCACTTTTACATAAAAAACACTTAAAAACAGAAAACTCTCTAGAAGCTTAAACAAAATAAAATTCATCTGGAGAAAGTTTGGGACAGAAAATGCACTCCGTACATTGAATTCATCCAGGTGGTAGGATATTAGGATGAACTCAGTGCTTTTAAAGACAAATGGGGATCTATCTAGTTACTAGGGATGAGCGAGTACACCACTATCTGTATCTGTATCTGTTCAACCATCTAAATTATCTGTATCTGTACTAGGAGTGGGCGTGGCCTAACCCGGACGTGGGTGTAGTTTAACCGGAAGTGGGTGTGGTTTACATCAATACATTATTTTAAGTCTGATCAGAAGTCGCTATGTGTATTGCTTGTTTGAAAACTATTTACAGAGCAGCCTCAGAGTTGAAATTAAATGTTTTTGATCACAATAGTAAAGGAACTATTACAGAACAAGTTTTTCAATAAAATCAGAACATTAATATTTAAGTGCAGAGAGAGAGAGAGAGAGAGAGAGAGAGAGAGAGAGAGAGAGAGAGAGAGAGAGAGAGAGAGAGAGAGAGAGAGAGAGAGAGAGAGAGAGATCTCTTTGATAGCGCCTCTCAAGATAAAAATCACGGGGCGCTTCACAAAAACAAAACATGTAAATAGAAAAAATAATTTAGGAAATGATTAAAATATTTTTAAAATGAGCAAAAAATAAGACAATTGTGATTAAAAAATGTAAAGAAAGAGAGAGAGTGAATAGGAAAGAGGGAGTGGATCCGATCCTGAGGAAGAGGAGAGAAAGGAAAAAAAAACCCGACCGGAGCGGAGATAGTGACTGATGCAGCACAAGCCGTTTTCAGCTCTGTCTTGTCAAATGCACCACGTACGTTATGAAAAAAGTAACTATAAATATCTTTAAAGTAACTTTAAAAAGAGGCGAACTGAAGAAAACTTAGGGAGCACTGAAGAATCGTGAACAGTGAAGCAAGCTCAGAGATCCGTTACTGTGTGGGTGTGTGCTTGGATGGAGTCCTGGACGCGGACTGAGCTCCCGGTACAGAGTGTTGTGTTGGGAGGGGCGGGCGCTCTATTTGGCTGGCCAATCACAGAGCGTGAAGACAGTCAGTTACCCAATGAGGATTTTCCTTCAGCACGATTACAGATATTTACGAGTTTTACTCGTTTCATGCTTGTACTCGTCAAAAATGCTTTATCCGTACCGGATACTCATCTGAAACGAGTATCTGGCTCATCCCTACTAGTTACTGTCTTTTCCTTGTGTTTTTGTATTTGTTGAAAAGAAATAGTAAATGGCCTGATAACACTTTACAGTAAAGGTCCATTTTTTAATGCTACTTAGTGCATTATTAAGCATTAATAAATTATTTAATAAAGTATTAACAACTGCTTAGTCATATTATGTAATGCATTACAAAGCAGACCCCACCTCCACCCCCTGCCAGTGTTTTGTTCTAACGTTAAAGTAACAGTGTGTTTTCCCTGGTGATGGGGGCAGTAGATACCTAAATCATTGCAAGCAAGCATTATTTTTGTATTCAAGTAAGACCTTACCAACAGATGGCCACTAGGGTAAAAAAATTCCTTGGGATCGCAACCTCCAGCAAAATAACAAGAACATCAGATTCCCTTTCATCACTTGCAACAAGTTGAGATAAATGTGTAAAAGAACAGCGTTTATCAATGCTGAAAGTTTTGTAACCATTTGTTACAAATCAGTAAATGCATTCTGTCCTCACGGGCTTCCGTAGAAGGAAACATGGCATCCTATATGGTGTCGCCCAGAGACTTAGATCAATGCCCATGTATTTTAGAACAGATTTTTATGGTTATATGTTATGAAACCGCCAATTTTTTTCAACAACTGGGCATCTTTTCATTCATTTACTACAACATTTTGATGGATATTTCCAGAGACACGTGGTAAAAACTACACATTATCACTTTAATGACACTTAATACCAGGAATGGTAATAAAGGTAGCTTTGTTAATCAATGCTTAACAATGCACTAACATTAATAAATGGATCATTGTTGTAAAGTGTCCCCAATGGTTTGTATTTGATGTAGAATCTTCTAGGGTTCTACAACCCCCCAAGGCACTTTACTACACAGTCCCCCCCCCCCCCCCACACACACACACACACACACACACACATTCACAGGCTGATAGATTACTCAGCAGCTACCAAAGTGAAACGGTTTTTGCAGAAAATGCAGAAGCTCTTGAACAAGTGTGCAAACACTGCAAGGAAGAAAAGATATTTTTCATGATTCCATGTAACTCAAATAGAAACAGAACAGAATAATGTGGAGGTGAAGAAAACAAACTGTTATTTTGAGTTTAAAGACATTTTTCTACAAACTTTGACTTCACGCTGTTTAGAGTTAATAAATAACTTTGGTGAATGCTGCGAGTCGCAAACATTCAACAATCAAATGTTTGTCTTTTACTTCCAGACACACAATCCATGTGTTGATATTTTCCCATCCAGCATGTTTGGATCCAATTAAAGGGAACATAAAACCAATTCATGTAATCTGGGAGGCTCCGACGCAAACGGATGATTTACTGCTAATAATCAAAGAAACTCAGTGAGAAGCTGTCACACGGAACACAGACTTTCACATGAATGTGTACAAAGGTTTGCATGAATCAAGGACATATGTCAAAGGATTAGAGATGCATTATTTAAAACAATTGTGTTTGTTTTTTCACTGTGTGAAGCGTTTTACGGTCTTCATCAGTATGCAGCAGACAAAACATGTTTGCACAATCCCCAGCTGTGCCATCTTTTGTGGTCTCTGATGCATCATTGTGGGAATCTGTCACTGGTTGTTATGCCACATGTCAACTGTATGCTGCTCCAGAGGAGGACAGCAAAGTGGGATTCCCCTGCTCAAAACCCACTTAATAGGATTTCATTTACAAACATTGGGGAGTCTCAGATCAAAACTCTCATCCTAGAAAGTTAAAACACAAGAACTTCTCCAACATAGGACTCTAAATGTGTTGTGTTCTCCACGAATATTGATTTAAGTAAAATTTCTACTCATGTTTAGGGGTTCAAAGCAAAAGAAAATGCCATAGAAGACGGGCATCACATTCTCCTCTGGGGCAGACCTGAGCTTGGAATGTGTGTGTTTTAGTTAAAGTCAGTGTACATTTAACTAATGCAAAGGGGACTAATATGTTCTGCTAATTAATGAATTGGGTGACAGAAATAATAAGCATTCTTGTTTAACCTTTATTTCGAACTGATAAGGATTTTTACAACTGTTATTTTGTTGTTTTTTGTGTCAAAAAAATGTTAAAAAGCACAGAAAAAGCATGTTGTTGTGACTGGATGCAACATTTAAACAATTCACTCGATGCAAAAACAAGCAGATGTCTGTAGACACCAGATCCAAGGCCTCGCTGGACTTTCATGCTGGGTTTTTATCAAGTTCAAAAAGGCAGATTTGAGAACTCAAGGTCTGATAATCACCAGAGCCACTGACATGTTGGGTCTCTTCATATATTTTGTCCTTTTTCTCCATCTAGTGGTCAAACCTAGATGCATATTCAGTTTTATTCATGTTATAGACAATCTGTCAGATCAGAGCAAAATGTTATTTTAGTCAAATAGCCTGTAGTAATCAAAGGTTACTGCACACACACCCATTCACCTTCAATAAGACTATCTCTGCTTTGTACTAAATAATTGATTCATGTAATTTGAATTTCTACAATTACTACAAAAAGAAAGCCAAAACACTGCAACCCTCAAGTGTAAGTCTGTTTAAAGGTGTGGAACACATTGTTTTTATCTGAAAAGGCTGAACATGAAAATAGTCTCCTACACTTATCTCCTGCATTAGCTTCTGATAGAAAATACTCACTCTCATGGACTCACCCATCTTCTTGACTCGTGATGGGGAAGGCTGTCGTTGGTTTAGCGTTCAGGAAAAAGCAGAGAACCTCTTGGCTAGTAGAAGCAAACCGTTAGCGTTAGCTAGAACATTAGATAAAACACCAATGCTTCAAAGCAAGAGTCAGTGGTAGAGTCGCGTTGCTGTTATTCAAACAGAAGCAAGATGTCCGAATATCAGGAAATAAGACTCCAAATGTGATCTGATGTGGCTCATCTAGTTCCTGAAACAGGCACACCAGGGCTTTTCTCCACAGAGTATGACTTACAAGGCATTCATTCCTACATATTGATGTGTGCAATCAGTTCATTCAACCGAGTTCAAATGTGACCAGGTTTAGTAGATAGTAAATTAATGATAAATTGCCAGCAAATTGCATCAAATTATTACCTTAACACAATCACATGCTCTTATGTATGTATGTAAGAATATGTGCTTTTGTGTACTGGGGTGTTTTTAGTAGCTGCTATTATTGTTTCATTGTCTGGTTTTTTCTATGGAACTCACTCCAGCAGCTCAGAGTACATGTCCGACCATAAATTCATTTGTTAGAGAATATTACTTTGTTTAATGTTTTGTAAAATTAAAAACTAAAATCTTTGTCGACTAAAACCTTTTTGAATTTTAGTCAACTAAAACTGACTAAGACTAAAATGCATTTTTGTAGTCAAGACCTATAAGACTAAAACTAAGATGCCCGCCAAGACCAACACTGTTCTTCACCTGTGGGCTAGGGGTTAGTCTCCGATGCTACTTTTAGCTATTCTAGGAACCACATGTAAACCTGCACTTATGTAACTGAGGTGAGTGACTTCCATGTTTCAGACTCACATTTCAGAAATTATAAAAGTAACATAAATACGTCTGTATTTAAAGTGTGAGGTTCTTTCTCTCTAACCACCACAAGAGGGCGGTGTATCACTGCAGAATGAAGGGAAAGCAAAGGGAGGGCAGTTAGGTGAGTGGGCCTCAAGGTCAGAAGTAAGCATCATATCATTAAAAGTTCAGGCAGGTGATGTGTTCAATAAATATATGAAAATTAAATGTCTCTCTTTTTGAGATGTGGCAGAACTTTGATAAGCAACTGGAAAGATGTGTTTAAGAGGTGTGAGATACGGTCCTAAAACAGAGCCAGCTGTCTTAAAAGGGAACATCTGTTTACTTAGAACCCACCATCACCAGTGCTGATACTACCGCTAGATCCTCGTCTCCGTTTTGTAAAAGATCACCTCGTTAAATGAGCAGAGGAATAGCTCGCCCTCAACGCCACCATGCTGTTTATGATTTTGCTCTTAATTCCAATCACATCAGCTGGGACTAAGGGTGCTGCTGGCAGTGGGAAGGAGACATCATTAATAATAAGCCCCTTACTGACACAGAGGGAGACACAGGAGAGAGAGAGAGAGAGAGAGAGAGAGAGAGAGAGAGAGAGAGAGAGAGAGAGAGAGAGAGAGAGAGAGAGAGAGAGAGAGCAGCAAACACCAGTGAATGGCAGAGACAAGAGTTGGTCTGTCTTTAGCTGGGGCTGCAGTAGTTGCACCATTTGCTGACATGCTGGCAGATGCGCGCGCGCGCACACACACACACACACACACACACACACACACACACACACACACTGGGAGACCATTTCTGAACTCATCCACTAGAAATGGATTTGAGCTGTGGAGGAGCTGAGTTTGCCGCACAGACACACACACACACACTGAGCGCCTGAGCCCCCATTGGTTGACGTCTCTCCACCCCACCACAGGAGTCTCTGAGGGGTCTGCTGCAGCACTCTGCTCCAGGGGCCTGGAAACGCTGGAGCGAGCCTTTTTTCCCTCACATACTTCTATTTTTGGGCGGCATATCCAAGTCCTCAGCCTCCCCTCGTTTTCCACAGTCTTTCAGCTTACTGGTTCCCAGCGCGCTCGCCGCCTGTGCAGCCTCACTGTTTTATCCGCAGATAGAAACTGCAGCGAGGCCTGTAGCTCACAGAGGCAATATGATACCGCAGAGATGACGAGATTCTGTGCAATAAGCTTGTGGGGAAGGACGCATAAATCGCAGCTCGGCTGCAAGGCCCAGGGGCAGGAACCCGGTGCTCAGCCAGCCATGTAGGCTCAGGCCGCAGCAAAAAGAATTTGGAAAGGACCCTTCCTGTTGCCCTTCCCCCATGAAGAAACACAGGGTTGAACTGTAATTTCCTCTGAAGCATGTTTCCAGCAGTGGACATGTCTTATTTTAGGTTAAACCTAAAGGTTTTATTTCACATTTCTGCCTTAAATTGGACTAATTGTCATTCACCAATGACAGTGCAGGCAACCAATAAAAAATCATGTTTATTTCAAATAAAAATTGATATAACTCGGGCTTGGGAGGAGTTTGGTGAGGCCATGGAGACCTGGGGATGGACTGTCCAATCTCTGGGGCAGAAGTTGCTGAGGTAGTCAAACAACTACACAGCGGCGGAGACCCGGGGGTGGATGAGATTCGTCCTGGGTATCTCAAGGCTATGGATGTTGTAGGGCTGTCATGGTTGACACATCTCTGCAACATTGCGTGGTCATCGGGGGCAGTTTCTGTGGAGTGGCAGACCGGGGTGGTGGTCCCCATCTTTAAGAAGGGTGACCTTAGGGTGTGTTCCAACTATAGGGGGATCACATTCCTCAGCCTCCCTGGAAAGGTCTACTCCAAGGTACTGGAGTGGAGGGTCCGATCGATAGTTGAATCTCAGATTGAGGAGGAGCAATGTGGTTTTCGTCCTGGCCGTGGAACTGTGGACCAGCTCTATACCCTCGCAAGGGTGATGGAGGGGGCATGGGAGTTTGCCCAACCAATCCACATGTGTTTTGTGGGTTTGGAGAAGGCTTATGACCGTGTCCCCAGGGGCACCCTGTGGGGGACGCTCCAGGAGTATGGGGTGGGTGGCTTTCTGTTAAGGGCCATTCAGTCCCTTTACCAGAGGAGCGTGAGTTTGGTTTGCATAGCCGGTAGTAAGTCGGACCTGTTCGCGGTGAGGGTTGGACTCCGCCAGGGCTGCCCTTTGTCACCGGTTCTGTTCATTACCTTTATGGACAGAATTTCTAGGCGCAGCCGTGGTGTGGAGTGTGTCGAGTTTGGTGGCAGGAGAATCTCGTCTCTGCTTTATTCGGATGATGTGGTCCTCCTAGCTTCATCCAGCTCTGACCTTCAGCTCTTGCTGGGTAGGTTCGCGGCCGAGTGTGAAGCGGCTGGGTTGAGGATCAGCACCTCCAAATCTGAGACCATGGTTCTCGACCGGGAAAGGGTGGCTTGCCAACTCTGGGTCAGGGGAGAGGTCCTACCTCAAGTGGAGGAGTTTAAGTATCTCGGGGTCTTGTTCACGAGTGAGGGTAGGAGGGATCGGGAGATCGACAGGCGGATTGGTTCGGCGTCTGCAGTGATGCGGACGATGAGTCGATCTGTAGTGGTGAAGAGGGAGCTGAGCCAGAAATCCAGGCTCTCGATTTACCGGTCGATCTACGTCCCAATCCTCACCTATGGCCATGAGCTTTGGGTAATGACCGAAAGAATGAGATTGTGGATACAAGCGGCCGAAATGAGTTTCCTCCATAGGGTTGCTGGGCTCAGACTTAGAGATAGGGTGAGGAGCTCGGACATTCGGGAGGGACTCAGAGTAGAACCGCTGCTCCTCCAAATCGAAAGGAGTCAGTTGAGGTGGTTTGGACATCTGGTCAAGATGCCTCCTGGACGCCTCCCTGGGGAGGTGTTTCGGGCATGTCCTGCCGGCCCCCGGGTCGACCCAGGACACGTTGGAGAGGTTACATCTCCAATCTGGTCCTGGAACGCCTTGGGGTCATGCCGGAGGAGCTGGTGGAGGTGGCTGGGGAGAGGATGGTCTGGAGCTCCCTAGTTGGGATGCTGCCCCCGCGACCCGGACCACGGATAAGCGGAGGAAGACGGCGACAACGAATTGATATAAAACTGTCAAATAATTTAACCTGAGTTGGTCTTTAACCACATAGACCTGTTTGTAGTGTTTCTCCTGTGACCATGCCTGCACCTAGAAGGCTCCTGTTCTGAGTCTCTGTAGAAGAGAGAGACGGAGGGATAAAGGTTTTTAATTTAAAGTCCTATAGTCATCATCACACACAGGTGAAAATACATTCCTGTATTTGACCCATCCTCGTGGGGAGTGGTGAGCTGCAGCATTATGCGCTCAGGAACTGTTTGGTAGTTTAACCCCCAATCCTATCCAACCCCATAAAGCTGAGTGTCAAGCGGGGAGGAACTGGGTCCCATTTTTAAAGTCTTTGGTATGACCCACCTGGGATTTGACCCCTAATCTCCCAGTCCCAGAGTGGACACAGGAGGATGATGAGCTAGGGGTTTGGGTTGAGAAGCTGAAAGATGACGTAATTTGTACAATCTCACATCTTGCTTCCTGTTCTTTCTTTTCCTCGTCTCACTGATCTCTCTGTTTCAAACATTCAAATGAAGCCGATGACTTTGCCTCATCGTGTTTTCTTACTTTGCTTCAGAGTTTCCACTCTGTTCATCAGTTTCATCGTTTTTGTGTCTTCACCAGCCTCCTGCTGTTCCTGCAACTCCTCCCTGTGGGTCTCCTAAGCTTCTCGGAGCTGTAATTGCAGCCTGTCGTCTCTCTGATGGTGAAATCCTGCAGTTGCTCCTTTTGTTTAACAAATCCGTGTGTCAGGGACATGGAAGGAGGCCTCGTGCACAAATCAGTCTAGTCTTTTCTTTCATTTTTGCCTCTTCATTTTAGATCGTTGCTTCAGCGGGTCACGTTTCTGCTGACCTTTCTAAGTCAGTCGCCTCAGCTCAGGTGGTGTTCTCCTGATCTTAGATTCTTCTCTCCAGTAGGATTTCTGCCCTCTGCTGTTTACTCTGATGTAACACGAAAGCATATGTTTAGTTATGCATTTATCTTTGTTCTTTTATTTCAGCTGAGATTGTTGAAGATGAGATTACATTCTTAATGACACCTCCATCTCAACCGAATGATGTTGAGATAAAAAATAAAAATAAATAAATAAAATCAGTCAGCTGTTTTTGTTGCTCCTCCATGTTCAAAACCACTCAGAATGCTAGATTTTTAATCTTTAAAGGATGTTTAAACTCCGTGTTGTCCTGATTAAGGTGAACACATGAAGCTCCCCATCAGCTTTACTTTTGCTAACATCCTCCAGCAGAATAATCACAATTATTATTTTGAATAATGCATTAATTCATCAGTTAACAAATCATTTATTTGCCTTGGCTATTCAGGTATTCAATTTGCACCAAGAACTTTTAAGTTAAATTAGCTGTTTAGTTTCAATAAATCACATTTATTTCACTTAAAGTTTGAATATGGAACACGAACACCATAGCGACATCTAATGTGTGGAGGTTGTAGTTGCAACAACAGAACAAGGTTTCCAGCTGTCGGGATGCCAGGTTTGTTGCTGATAGGTCAAGTGACCAGCCATGAATTTACTTACTGATAAAAAGAACCAGAAACTGCTTGGATGATCTGTTAGTGCAGTCAATAACCACAGCTTGCCCCCTGTGTCCAAATAATTCCACGATTAGCATCCAAACACACAGAGGACACAACTAAAGTTCAGAGAGTCAAAATGACTGAACATCTGTTAACGTGAGGCCGAGGCCCAGGCTGAGGCCTTTCTCTGGAGCTAGCTCAGAAGTCACAGCTCTGATGCTCGTTAATCATTCTGATTTTTAAGCACTTATTTACACTTAAACAGAAGAGTTAAAAAATATTCACCTCCCTCAGAGTTGTCATTAATGTAAACTAGATCTATTAAACCTAAAATGTTTTTTAACCAGACTGTGAACTTGTTTATTTCTGCTGTGAAATTGACATTTTTAACATGGGAGTCAATGAGGATTTGCTCACTTCTGGTACCAGCCCCTAGAGGATGAGGGTGGAACTGCAATTTTGGCTACTTCCGTGTTGGCTTCATTTTCACCCCAAAAATTATGGGTTCCTGGTTAGGACAAACGGCCAGGCGGGTGTCTGCTTAGTAATCATTACTTAATATTAGCTTTAATATTAAGCAAGGGTTAATAATAATCAAACAGGTGCAGTGCATCAGTGGAACTACAATTTCTGTAGTATCTCGGGCGCTCTTCTAGATCATAATAACGTCTAAAGTGAATGGTTAATAATACTTTATTTAATAGTTTATTAGCACTAAGTAACATTAATAAAGGGGCCCTTATTGTAAAGTGTTTCCAAATATTTTTACCGTGTAACAGGTAACGAAACCAGCTAAAAAGAAGCACCAGTGATGAATCACAAATTAGCTTTTATTACATTCAGGTCTGATGAAAATGTCTCCGTTCTACAGTTATGGGTCTCAAGTGCAGCTGTATCTAATGCAGAACAAACTCAAAGAGAAAGTCTGGATTTTAGTATGAGTGGAACGTTTTAGAGGAAGATGGTTCATGGTCTGGTTTATGCAACAGGTTAAAGTTTAATTGTGTTTGTAGAATTCATTTCTCAAAGGATTTTTCTTTTATGAAAAATTAGGAGGTGAACCAAAGTACTCGTTGTTAATATAAGTTTTTTTAATGCATTGAATGTTTTTTCATTATTATTAAAACAAATACACATTAGTGCTTATCATCATTATTGCTCTAATTGAATTACACACATTTGAACACTTTTATTTAAAGAGCAAGTCACCCCCAAATCAACTTTTTCTCTGATAGACTATATAAATGTGTGTCTAATTGTGCTGCAGACAGATGTGGTCAATAGTTTAGCGCTTTAGTGCATTTTAGTTAATTTTTAATTTTCTGCCTAAAACTGTCAGTGTTGTGCCGTTGTCGGGTAAAAAGCTCTGCACTGTATTTGAATTCAAATCTGCCATCACTATTGGATTTCTGAAATATAAAGCTAAAAACCTACTCAGCCTCTCAAATAAGACGGTTTATCACAGTATATTCATGATTTAACAATGAGAAAGTTAAAGCCAGATTATTTCATAGCCTTATTTCTCTTCATAAATCTAATTATCACTTAAAAATGGCATTTTGTATTTATTCTGTTTAAATCTGTCAGATATGTAGCCTAACAATCAAGTGTCACAACAAAGCAAGGATAGATAAATGTACTCACTGTGATATAAACCAGAAACATAAATGTCATCTTTGGGAGGACGATCCCTGCATTTTTGGAAGGAATTGGGGTTTCATATTTTGCCTCTCAGTATTTAACTGATAACAACAGATCAGAAGAAACCTGAGCTGAAACATGTTATTTGACACTTTGTGTGTCTGTGTTCAGCATTGAAATGCACTTATTTATTTATTTGTAGGAGGAAAACTAACTCAGCCTCCTGCACAACTTGTGCAGCAGCAAACTGCAGAGCACCAACAATCCTCATCAAGGAGAGACTATTTAAAGGCCAAACCCTCAAAACTGTACACAATCTGCTCACATTCATAAATTAGAGGGAGGTCCCTAATTCTACAATAGCCTATAGGGCTTCAGATTCATGTAGAAACCTGTCAGAGGGAGGGAGTGTGTTTATGAATGAACATCTCTGCCTCAGTTTAGAGAAGTCTGTTAGGTAAAAGGCATATGTGGATGCTGCACTTTAATCATGCGCGAGGGGTTATTTGTAACTCTTAGTATATAAGCTTGGATGAACGTGTGTGCATTGAACTGATGCAAAGTTTCGACATGTTCAGTAGTTAGTTGTGACTCCTGATGGACAGAATCAGGAGTATTTTGGATTTAAAAGTGTGGTTTTGTGCACCTCCACGGTCACAGAAATGGGTATCCGGCTTATTGATGGCGATGAATGCCAGCGGGCATTAGAACAGCAAGCGGCCATCTGCCAGCCTAACGAACTAGCAACCCCACCAGCTGCAGTCGCAAAACGCCCTACAAAGCAGGACATGCATGCAGCTTCTGACGTCTGCGGCCACACTGCGCTACAAAGCCCAGAAAAACCCAGGAGCGGAAACAATGAGAATCCGGCTTATAGACGCCGCATAGGTCCGCCAACAGCAAGTTTTTAGGGAAGAGGCAGCTGTTAAATGCGCATCAGTTCATTTCGGGTGAGCGGTTTGTGCGATTATTCCCTCCACGCTGGAAAAATATACATAAAAAAGACTCATGCAGGGGCACTTTAATACCCCGACATGGCGACGGCAAGAAAAGGGAGAGAGCTTTTTACTATTTTGGAAACTAGCGCGGACGCAGAAAGTGCCACGGAGTGCGACAGCCGGGACTCTCCGCTTAATCTTTCCGCCGATGTGAGGTGGTTTGAAATCCCCAACAGAAAGCCGGACTCGGAGTCGGAAGACGAAGCGGGGGAGGTGGAGGACGGCGAGGGGGAGAATGGATTCAGCAGCAGCAGCGGCAGCAGCAGCGCAGCGGCAGCCGCGGCGGACGCCGCAGACGCAGCCAGCTTCATTGCGGGAGGAGGCTGCAACATAATTCTGGTCACCGGCAGCAACGGGATCAAGCACGACGAGGAGGAATACGCCGAGGACTGCTATTATTCTACCTCCACTAACTGCTCGGACACTAACTCCAACGACTCGGATATTGATTTCTCCGATCTGGAGGAGGAGGAGGAGCGCAGGAGCTTTTTCAGCTTTGAGGAGGACTTGGAGGAGGACTGCACGTCTCCCGACTTCTGGGGCGAGCCCGACCAGGTCATCTCAATCGAAGCGTTCTCCGCCGTCAGTGGCCCTCAGCACTCGCTGGGGGACGAGGCTGACACTTGTGACTATTTCCGGATACTCTTCCCAGATTCTCTTTTTGAACACATGGTAGAACAAACAAACAATTACGCCCTCTATCGGCAAAGGCGGAGTGGAAAATCAGACCCCCACTGGCACCCCACTGATGTGAGAGAGATGAAGGCTTATGTAGGTCTGAATATTCTGATGGGTATCAATCAGCTTCCAGACACCGGCATGTACTGGGCCAGTGATATTTTCATCGGTAATGCCGGCTTTAAGAAAACCATGACGGCCAGACGCTTTGAAAAGCTCACCCAGTACCTCCAGCTGTGTGACAGAGAGTCTGAGCCTGGGCGGGGAGAGCGCGGATACGATGGCCTCTTCAAAATCAGGCCTCTCCTTGATGTGGTGGAGAACACTATGTGGGACGCATATGCACCCAACCGCTGTTTGACCATAGACAAGTGTTCTGTCGTCTCAAATAGACGGTTCTCCCCCACTCAGTACATGTCCTCCAAGCCCCTGGGGAAAGGGCTGACGGTGTGGATGCTGTGTGACTCCCGTTCAGGCTACTGCCACCGGACCAAGATCTATGTGGGCAAGCCCAGTGAAGATGGAGCAGCTTCCTCTCTGGGCTACAGGGTGGTGACCTCTCTAGTGCGTGGCCTGGAGGGTCAGCACCATCATATCTTTGTGGACAGCTTCTTCACCTCAGTGCCACTCCTGCAGAGGCTGCTGAGGGATGGTGTGTATGCTTGTGGACCCACTCAGCCCAGCCGCAAAGGTTACCCAGAAGTCCTGCGGCCATGTAATGTTGGGAAGCTGTGCCAGGGTGAGTTCTATCAGTGCCAGAGAGGCAACCTGGTTGCTACGGTGACACGGGATGCTAAAATGGTCAGCTGCCTCTCCACCAACTGTGCACCAGGCATTGTGGGAATCAGCCCAGGTCGGCAGCAGTATGACACAAATGGAGAGGGTGAGAGTGACAGCTTGGACAGCTCAGGTTTGTCCTTTGGTGTACCCCGACCTCTGCCCCTGCTGCTGTACCAGGAGAACATGAGGGGTGTGGATTTATGTGACCAGCTGAGGGAGTGCTACCAGGTTGGTAGGCCTTGTAAAAAGTGGTGGCGCTACTTCCTTTGGTTCTATGTCAATCTGTGCATCGTCAACGCTTACATCATACTGAGAGAGAGCCGAGGGGGCACGCCGCCGGCGGGCTTCAACGGCAAGCAGTTCACGCAGCGCCACTTCCGTGTGCGCCTGGCGCAGCAGCTGATAGGGGACTACCAAGGGGCGAGGGGGATGGAACGGGCAGCACGCAAAAGGCACGCCGACTCACCCATAGAGTACGGACATCGGCTGGAGCGCATGTCGGAGCGCTCCCGCCGTTGCAGGAACTGCACAAACAAGGGACTGCGACACGAAAGCGTGTTCGGCTGCAAGGTATGCAACGTTCACCTATGTAGGGGTGGATGCTTCTCCGAGTTTCATAAATAATACCCAGCAGTCTTTTCCTTTTTGTAACATTTGTGTAAACAAAAACCTATGTCAAGGGATTTTTTCCAAAAGCATAAAACTGTTTGTTATTCCAAAGGTCACCACTCAACGTGCACAGCATAGTCACACTTATGTAGAGCTAGTTTTAGGTTAGAAGTCTTATTGCACGTATATTAGAGAAAATAATCAGAGAAAACTGTAGATTAATTGAATTAGTATAGAATGTTTTTGGCAACTTGCCTTCTATTACACTGACAGAATTGCCTTGTTGTCACTTTTCAATACATTTGAAATATCATAAGATTTTTATATGAAGAAGATGAACCGTTTCTGCACTTACTATATATAAGAAAATGTTTACGATGGGAAATTTATCTCTCTTTTTCCAAAATAAAGACTTCCGCAGGAAAAACTTTGCCCCTTTTTTCTGATGTTAAAGCAATGAAAGAAAAACAGCAGTAGAGTAAACATGTAAGCAGAAACACAATGTCTGTTTAATCTGAGCATCAATGAATATTCTTTCAAATGGTTTAACTTCCAAAGGGACACGGCTTGGAGCAATTAGAGAGTAGAAAACGACCCCTCGGCTGCTGCAGCAAATGCACCTCAGGATGGAGTTTCTCCGTTCAACAGCACCACAGACTCAGAGCCATCTGTGGCCCTGTTACACCAAGTCCAAACTCAAAAAGTGGGTTCTTGCTACTGACAAAGTTGAGAAATAAAGAATTCAATTTGTTAGATTAATCCTTGGTGGGTGGGTTAGAGACGAAGGAAAGAGCGTGTATGCAGTTAGGATTTGCAGATTTAAAATGGTCCTTTAAGGTCAAATGTTAGTTTGGCTGAACTGGGAAATATTTGAAAATAGCAAAAAACTTTAAAATCAAAACATTGGTTTGACTGACAAGCCTCCACGTAGGCAGCTTCAGCAGAGCAGACTACCATCTCTGTTTTTCTCCCTCTTCAGCTCTCTATCTCTCTATCACTCCTTCTTCAGGCTCTGCTTTACCATCCCACACACACACACACACACACACACACACACACACACACACACACACACACACACACACACACACACACACACACACACACACACACACACACACACACACACCTCCTCTTCACTCAGCTCTCCAGCACTCCCTCAGCCGTTCCCCAGCTGGGAGAGGGTTAGTCAACTGGACGCCCATCCCGCTGATCTGCGGGAGCCCCGTGGGGAGTTGCCATGACAACCGTGGCCGATGAAGACAGGGAGTCGCCAGCAGGCCTACATGGTTGTCATGGTACTTGCTCTGGCTACGGAGGTGGGAGGGGCCAGAGGCCACACCTCCTTAATCCACTGTCCAAAACCAAAGAGGCCTCTGGTATGGCGTGTGTGTGTGTGTGTGTGTGTGTGTGTGTGTGTGTGTGTGTGTGTGTGTGTGTGTGTGTGTGTGTGAGACGCTGGCTGGCAAAGAGACTGCCCACTATAGACTGAGCCATTCTGGTTACCAGGCAGGCTTTGCAGCAGCACGACCGAGACAACTGTTGCCAAAGCTGAACCAGAGTATCTGCATGCAGGTGTTGTCAGGGATTGGAGGAATTTGTCCAGCTGTGCTTCACCTGAAACCCAACCAAAATCACTTACGCTGACACAGCAGGTGTCTTCATACAGCCAGACAAGGCAGCCTTGGCTCATTTAGAACAATTCAAAAGTTTGGACACCTGTGATAGTTCACTAGAACAGGAAGGTGTGTCCAAACTTTTGTGCCTGTTACTATAAAGAAAGGCAGGGTAGTGTTTTTTTTCTCCTGTTGAGTGTTTCTCTTTTTGATACCAATAATGAAGGTGAATCCATACCAAAACCTCCTTGATCCATCTTCAGGTGGCATACTGTTTGTGGTAACCAGATCCAGCATAGATCCCAACCATGACATACTCACTTTTTAACATTTCCGCTCTCCGCCAAGGAAAGCTCTGTGTTTCTGTGAAGAACCAGGGCCTGGTTTCACTTAAGAGCCACCGTTTGGCTAACACATGTACTGTTATGTAGTCTTGAATGCGTCTTTGTTAAATGTTTTCTTCTGTTGCAATTTGAGTGTTTGGAAAAGGATGAGCGTGAGAAACCCCCTGATTTCTAATTCTCAGATCTCGGTAAAAATGTTCCACACAGGCGTCAGTGTGGAAGGAAATCTGGTCTAAACTCGTCAGCATGATTTTATTTAACCATTTGCTTGAAGCACAGAGTTGCTGAATGTTTCACAAAAATCATTAACCAGTAAGACTAAAAGCAAAACTGTTAAATAAGAACAGGCAGAGTAAGATATGTTTTATTTATTATTTTGTTTGGTCAAATCCAGTGACATCATAGACAACCAGACTTTTGGGTATTAAACAGTATCATCTTTTCACTTTTCTTAGTTTATCTTATTTCCCTTGACAATTTTCTCATGACAAGTACATAAAAACAACTGAACCGTGCATGGTGGCCACTACAGAGGGCAACTATTCAAATGCAGTTTGTTGTTGTTGTTGTTGTTGTTGTTGTCAGGATCTGTCAAAATATAATATATATCATATAAACCACCATTTTGGAATTGTGTGTCAATCTATTTACTTTACTGCCCAGTACGCCTGTTTCAACAACAACAATAGTGATTTAATAATAATAATAATAATAATAATAATAATAATAATAATAATAATAATAATAATATCCATAAATAGTCCAAGAAATCCAGAAGATTGTTCTTCTCGGAAGTACCCACATCATCAGAAGGACGCTTTCCATAAACTAACCCTGAAACTGCCTTAGAAGCATGGATTGATTCTGGCACTTCAGTGAAAGCATACAAATATACAAAAAAATATAATAATAATAATAATAATAATAATAATAATAATAATAATAATAATAATAATAATAATAATAATAATATCCAGAAATAGTCCAAGAAATCCAGAAGATTGTTCTTCTCGGAAGTGCCCACATCATCAGAAGGACGCTTTCCATAAACTAACCCTGAAACTGCCTTAGAAGCATGGATTGATTCTGGCACTTCAGTGAAAGCATACAAATATACAAAAAAATATAATAATAATAATAATAATAATAATAATAATATCCAGAAATAGTCCAAGAAATCCAGAAGATTGTTCTTCTCGGAAGTGCCCACATCATCAGAAGGACGCTTTCCATAAACTAACCCTGAAACTGCCTTAGAAGCATGGATTGATTCTGGCACTTCAGTGAAAGCATACAAATATACAAAAAAATATAATAATAATAATAATAATAATAATAATAATAATAATAATACATCTTCTATAAGCTACTCATTTCTTCCAGAAGAGCTCATGCTGGTGCCTATCTTCAGCAGTCATTGGGTCAGAGCCAGGGGACACCCTGGACATACTCCATCACAAGGATAAGACATATGAGACAACAAACATTTATGCACACAGTAAAAAGTTGCCAGTTAACCCAACATGTTTCTAGCCCATGACCAGAGCACTCAGAGAAAATCCACACATGCATGAGGAGAACGTGCTAGCCTCACCCAGAAAAGCTGTCTTCAGGTGTTGAACCTGTAAGTGTTTTACTGCAAGGCCAACTTCACCTCCATGATCACATTTAATTAGACTTAAACCCATTTTGATTATAAAAGTGATTTCCTGTTGTGTCTCAACATATTTATTTGTATTCAAGCTGAGACTTTATTCTTTATATGATCGGTCTTTCTGTTTTAGAATAGAAAATTAAAAACGGAGTCTCTGTCAAAAAGAC
The DNA here is from genome assembly GCF_043380555.1 of Nothobranchius furzeri. NCBI lineage: Eukaryota > Metazoa > Chordata > Actinopteri > Cyprinodontiformes > Nothobranchiidae > Nothobranchius > Nothobranchius furzeri. The sequence continues at coordinate 44,108,373 of NC_091757.1, forward strand.
ATTTTACAGAACAGAAATGTTCTAATTAATTTAGCTCTAAGCATTTCATTGTTGCTCAAGTCTCCCTCTAGTGGTCATGTGAACACAACACTGATAGGCCTTTGAACCTAAAATATCATATCTTATGAATGTAGAGATGACACACGAACTAATGAATGATTCATTCACATCCATTCAAGCAGGACGTTTTCTAAACCAGATGGACCTCTTTGGTTTTTGTTGATGAGGTTTGGGTGAACCCTTCAGAATGACAAGAGGGAGTTTGACTTCTTGGTTTCTGGCCAGAGGCACATCAAGCATGACCTGTGAATAAAAACAAATCAGAAAACAAAAAAAAAAGGCCGTAAACAATGGCAACTTGTTTTATCTTACGCATGTGATAAAACCTCCTTCATGAATAACTTGTATTATTTAGATGTGGATGTTCTGTAAGGCTGTTATTCTCCCCAGCAGTAGTCAGCTCTGACACAAATCCCCTTTGAGCGGATGGCAGGATGGAACAGGTCAGACTGTAATTTGAAACCTTTTCCTGGACAAGCTGCGAGGCTCTGACCCCGCCTCCTCCTCACTTATTCTGTTTCCTTCTCCTCATTCAGCCTCTATGTGTGGCTGTTTTCTTCATCCGAGTGACCAAGAACCTTAAACTTGTGGATGTTTAATCTGAGCAACAGTGACTTTATAATGTCGACAGAGGCACAAGTACCTTGATTCTATACTCGAGCTTCATCATGCTGCAGTTGAAGAAAGTAGGGGGGAGATCTGAGGGGATACTCAAAACTTTGGTTATGCTGCAGCTGCTCTCAGCTGGAACAGTGCCTCCTGTCCCGAACAAGATGTCCTTTGTGTGAACCCTCTTCTCCGACTGAGCCACGAAGGTCTGCTTCTCACACAGGTAGAATTTGGGCATTACTGAGCGTGCTGAGCCGTTGAGTACTTCCGCAGTGACTCCCATTGCCTCACCTGACATGTTTAGGAGAAACATAACATTTAATTGACTATGAAAGGCAATACAGAAAGGAAAATGGTGTGTGACATCTGTTTCCCTTGTTTTAAGCCCATTTTTTCAGAGGTCACATTCATTGTGACTTTTCCAGAGCCGCAAAATGAAATCCTGGTTGCAGACTGTTGCTCCTGCAGAAAACATAGAGGCTTTCAGAGAGACGAGCCTCAGAGTGTTGAATAAAATGGCAAAATAGATTAAGTAATAACACACCTTGAGTCCAATGAGTATCATTTCTGATTTGGAGGCAAAAGGAAACTCAGCCTTGGTCAGAAAGGGGAACTCTGTCTTGTTTTTGTGTACAAGCCAGATTGACTGAGTCAGAGTAGCCCGCAAACTGTATCTGATCTCACCCCACTCACCTTTGTAGGATGAAGGCATGTCTCTGTAAGCAGACAAACCAGAGGCAAATTCATCCATCCCATCAGATATCACAAGTGACTCATAATTGATTCAATTAAATAGTAACTTGCTGTAAACAGATACAGTGCTGTGAAAAACATTTCTTCCTTACAGGTTTCCTCTGTTTTTGCCACATAGTAACACTTAAAGGGATACTACACTGAGAAACTTTTTTTTGTTATTATTTTTGAAAATAATCGCTCACGTTGAGTTGAACTTGCAGGCTAAACATAAAAATAGTCTCTTACACCTATCTCCCACATTAGCCTCTGATAGAAAATAGATGGAGAAATTCCAGGATTTGAAAAGCTGACACTTTACGTTCATAGACTCACCCATCTTGACTCGACAGGGAAGGCTGTTGTTGGTTTAGCATCCAGGAAATGGCAGAGAACATCTTGGATAGTAGAAGCTTACCATTAGCATTATCAACTCCACCATACAGCAGAACTCCCCCAGGCTTGTGTTATTTGTGAAGATAAAACATCCACATTGCAAAGCAAACAGACTCAAAATATCCAAATCCTGTCTTCTGAAGCTACTTTCTCTTCTGGCTGAATTCTCCGTGCTGATACAGGTGCACTGGAGCTTTTTTTCTACCAGAGTATAACTTACAAGTTATTCATTCCTACTAGAGACCACTGCAAATGTATTAAAATATGGGTGAAGGACCTTAAACGTTTCAGATCAGTAAACATATTTAAATATCAGACAAGGGACTCCTGAGTAGAAAAGGTTTCTGCTATTAAATTATTATTTGATATAGGAAGTAAGAAAAACATTCAAACTACGTGACTCTATGTAAAAAAAATAATTGCACTTGTACATTTGTGGATTTATAAGATAAAAATGAACTAATTGGAAGTTGTGTGTGCTAGATAGGACATATCATGTGTAAAACTAACGCTGCATTTCAGAAAAAGAACATCACACCAACAATCAAACACGGTGGTGGAAGTGTGATGGTCTGGGGTCGCTTTGCTGCTGCAGCCCCTTGATGACTTCATGTAATTGCTGGAACCACAAATTCAGATTTTTTTTTCTTTCAGAAAATGCGACAGGAGACTGTTTGACCTTTGATATTAGACAGGCTGTTTAAGCCTGATTTATGCTTCTCCATCTGAGTCGGTGCGGAGACATCAAAGTCAGGGGCAATCTGTCAGGCTCACAGAGGATGACGGAGACATGCCCAAATTTTTAAACTTCCATCGAAAGTGATGGAAATCGCAAGCTTTTTATTGGTCAGGATGCCGCTTCCTGTAAATCCGTCAACAGCTCCGCTTTTGCTCTATCAAAATGTAACAAAATGTGACAAGATGTAATGGCTGCGCTCGAGAACTATTTTGTGGTTCAACCCTCCAATCCAACCTCATAAGGCTGAGTGTAAAACAGAGAGGTATTGGGTCCCATTGTTAAAGCCGTCGGTATGACCTGACTAGGAGTTGAACCCTGATATCCCAGTCTGGACACTCTAACACTAGAGTGTCACTGACCCATGACTGAAGAAGTACAAAAACACAGAGCAAACATTTCTTCATGGACAGAAATGATGGATAACATGGGTTTAGAGCATGGTTTAGAGATGGTGACCGCATGAAGAGGTGGAGGAGAATGAAGGACAAATTTGTCCGTGTTATAAAGTCTCTGAAATATATAAACACATTATAGTAAATACACTACCGTAGAGCAGATACATATGTGTAATGGTGGCATGATACCACAGAAAAGCGCTACGCCCTCTGTTGTCCTGGTGAGGAACTGATCTGCAACACTCCCCAGGTGACGGACAAGTCCGAGAGCAAATAGTCTTTGTCAATGAGCTGACAGTAAAATAAATCAGGTATAAATCAGGCTTTATGGTGGAAAACCCTCCAATGTGGCTGACTGATACTAAAACTACATTTTGTAAAGAAAAATGAGATTTCCTCCTAAATGATGTGAGAGATCCAGCCGTGTCTTCCAAGAGTGCCACTGTCAGTTGAATCATTTTTGTCTCTGAGATCTCGACTTTCAGAAAACACTTTTCCCCTCTTTCAGTTGGACATTCTTTTCTCTCTTTTGTGTTATTGGATAAAATGTACTTTCGTTTCTTTTAAGGCTTCGCCATGATAAACACGATACATAAACGTCAATCATCTCTAGCTCGTCTGTTTTGAGTTTTAAACATGGAATACCACAAAGCATTACTGCTTCTTGCGAGATACGTGACTTTGTGAGACTTCAGGTTACCGCTTCAGAAAGACTCATGTTGCAAACGTTGTATTTGCTCCACAAGGGGCGGAAGGGGCAGAGAAAATATTCATTCACCCTGTAAAGGGTCATTGTAGCACATACTAGCTCACAAAATTAATTAGAAAAAATGGCAAAGTTACATAGCGTACCTTTAAGTTTAAGGTTTAGTTCAAATTTGGTTTGTTTTACCCTTAAAGAACGAAAGCATAATTTGAAAACAGCATTTAGAATTTATTTAGGTTATTTTTTGTCTGATACTGAAACTTGTTCATTTTAATATTTAAGTGACAAAAAGCAAAAAAGGAGTTAAATCTTTTTCACAGTGCTGAATAAGGAGAAGAGCACTTACCTGTTTGGAATCACAAAGCTGAAACGATACACGTTTGTCCCAGAGGCCATGATTTCAGAACCTTGAAATAAAAGACAAATTGCTTGATTAGATTCATGAAACAGGATTCAGCTCAGACTCATTTGTTCTTTTGATTTAACAAAAAGAATACTAACCATCTCCTTTGTTCTTATCCTGAATAATAATATGCTCGAAATAAAAATATTTCTTTTTGTTGCTGTGGACCACTGTGGTCTGTCCTTCCTGTTGGTTCCAAGTTACCTTGGCTTTCCCTTTAGCCCTGACCAACAACTTCTGCACTTTGATCTCCTTACTGGTCACCACTGTCACTTTTCCGGAAAGAAGGTCCCCAGGAGAGTAGGTGCCTTGTCCGTTGACCCTGTCATAGTCCACAGAAAAATGCTTCACAGTCATGATAGACCAACATCAAACAGCTCCTTTAGCAACAACTGATTCTGGAAAATAGGTTTGAATGGTGAACAGTGATGTTGGTGAGACCATAGATTATCAGAGAACCTGTAGCCTACAACGGGTCATGTGATCCAGCATGCAGGTGTCACTTTCACATGTGTAACTCTAACCAGGTGTGCTGCAGAATAAATTAGGTGAAATGAATAAACAATGAACCAACACTCTGTATGTGTGCAAATTTATTCTTTCATGAGTACTGTTGACAAGAATGTGTATTAACAGGATCACAGTTCAGAACAGCAACATCATCACTATAATAAAATAATGTTAAGCAAAGTGTTTCGAATTTATGAAACAGAACAAATTTACAAGGCTTTTACCAATGCTTCCAAGTACATCAGATACACTCATAACTTCTTTTTTTTCCACAAACATTCTTTGATAATCCAACATCTTCACAAGATGACTTCCATATCAATCTTTTGGCAAAGTACATTTTAATATGGAAAAATATTAAGAGTCATTAGTTGAGGCCAGACTACTGATCGCCTCCTGCCTCTTGCAACATGCTAGTTGGTTAAGACAGTCCAGACAGTTATGAACAATGGCTGCAACTCTTTGGCCATTAATGAACTCAGGCAAGAATTCCATCCATCCATCCATCCATTTTCAACCACTTATCCAGAGTTGGGTTGCGGAGGCAGCAACCTAAGCCGAGAGGCCCAGACTTCTCTCTCCCCAGCCACTTGGGCTAGCTCCTCCGGGGGAGGGCAAAGGCCTTCACTGGCCAGGTGAGAGACATAATCCCTCCAGCATGTCCTGGGTCATCCCTTGGGTCTCCTTCCAGTTGGACGTGCCCAGAAAATCTCCCCAGGGAGGCGTACAGGAGGCATCCTGACCAGATGCCCAAGCCACCTCAAGAGGAATGTAGCAGAGGGCAATATTTTCATTTCTAGACCCTCACAAATTGGTGCCTTAGTTCATAATGCTACTTCCTCTTTACGTGTGGCATTAGATGATGTTGCCCCTGTAAAAATGAAGGTAATTAGGGACAGGAAGTTGGCTCCCTGGTGTAATTCTCATTTACAAGATTTAAAACAAAACTCTAGAAAATTGGAGAGAACATAGCGCTCTACGCACCAGGAGTCCTACTTATCCTGGAAAAATAGTCTTGTGCTTTATAAAAATAAGCTTCGACAAACTAGAACTGCTTATTTCTCAGCGTTAATTCAGGAGAATAAGAATAATCCTAAATTTATTTTCAGTACAGTTGCCAAACTTACACAGAATCATAGCTCTGAACCATCTATTCCCTTAGCCCTCAACAGCAACGACTTTATAGGATTTTTCACAAGTAAAGTTAATTCTATTAGAAACAAAATCTTTAGCATCCTCCCTAATGCGATTTCTTCTTCCTCAGTAAGTGAGGCAGCATCAGAGGTAACTGTAGAACCTCATCTGTGTTTGAACCGTTTGAGCTTTCAGAGTTATCAAAAATATTAGCTTTATCTAAACCTTCAACTTGTATTTTAGATACAATCCCAACCAAATTATTTAAAGATGCATTTCCTTTGGTTACTGCCCCCATTCTAGATATAATCAATCTATCCTTAGTAAATGGATATGTACAACAGGATTTTAAGGTTGCTGTAATCAAACCTTCACTTAAGAAGCCTTCTCTGGATCCAGATGACCCAATGAATTATAGGCCAATTTCTAACCTTCCGTTTTTATCCAAAGTCCTGGAGAAAAGAGTGGCCATCCAAGTATGAGAGTATTTAAACACCAGTGATCTGTTTGAGGAATTTCAGTCTGGTTTTAGAGCGTATCACAGCACTGAAACTGCATCAGTGAGAGTTACAAATGATATTCTAATGGCCTAAGATAAGAATCTTGTGTCTGTTCTAGTCTTGTTAGATCTCAGAACTGCCTTTGACACAGTTGATCACAGTGTTCTTTTAGAAAGGCTTGAACATGTTGTAGGGATCAAAAGAACAGCGCTAGGCTGGTTTAAATCCTACCTCAGAGAATCAGAGAGAATTTTATTGCCAGCGCTCCAGCAAACCAGAGCACAGGAACTTGACTCCACAGAACAGCCTGACCAAGGTTACACACACACACATATAGACAGAACAGGTACAGGCAGACCACGAGAGCAGCCATAACGGCGCCCATTTCAATAGATGAAGAGGGGATTACATGAGGAGAGTTCGGGGAGGGAGAAAAAGGCTTAGCAGTTACTCTGGAAGGGAGTAGCTCTACCATGCAAAAAAACACCTCAACATATAAGCACGAACGTCACAGTTCACAACAAGAGACCCGGAAGGAGGGGGGGGGGGGGGGGGGGGGGGGCTGGGATCCTGGTTTCCTCAGCGGGAGCAGCCCATTTGGCGCTCATCCAACTGTATCCACAGGTGGGAGGGAGGTCATGGGAAAGTACAGAGCGCATTGAGTTCCTCCATTTTGATGACCTCGCTGCAGAGACCACAATCTGAAGGCGCAGGGGGGGGGGGGGGGGTTTCACAACATCTGTCTGCATTCCTTCCATCGTGGGGGTTGTTGCACGCAACTCCAAGGGTGCTTATGGCGTCAGATTGGATAACAGAACTTTGTTTGGGTCAGGCAGAGATAATTTTCCACTCTGCCTTAAAGTCTGTATTGATCATTCAAGTCCTCCAGTGAAGCCAATTCAGGTATTAAACATCTCCACACCGTCCGGTGACCCTCTCCGAGATGACATCCATTTTGCGCACTAACACCGGTTACGCAGCCAAGACATTGTCCAGCTTACAATTCACCTTGAGTAACGTCTCAGTCTGTGAGGTCTCCGCCCGGACGGTGCCGTCCATGTGTGCGGGTCGCCCTCCAATCGCTCCCGTCATCCCAAATTTTTGGAAAACCAGATATCCTCCCACTCCAATCAGAAGAAATCCAGTTATCATCAGGCCAAATATCCACATATCTTCGACGTCCTCAATGGACAGCTGAGAGAGACAGATGACATTCCACACCTTCCAGGAATCGAGCATATATCATAAACAAAAAAAAAAGATCACAATGTTCTTTTAGAAAGACTTGAACATGTTGTAGGGATCAAAAGAACAGCGCTAGGCTGGTTTAAATCCTACCTGTCTGATAGATTTCATTTTGTAAATTTACATGACAAATCTTCTTCATACTCCAGGGTTACTTGTGGAGCACCACAGGGTTCAGTGCTTGGACCAATTCTTTTTACTTTATATATGCTGCCAATTGGTAAAATCATTAGACAGCATGGGATAAACTTTCACTGTTATGCTGACGATACTCAGTTATATTTATCCATTAATCCTGATGAACCTAATCGGTTAGGTAGATTACAGGCTTGTCTTGAGGACATAAAAAAATTGGATGACTCTAAACTTTTTGCTTTTAAATCAAGACAAGACGGAAGTTCTCATCTTTGGACCAGAAATCCAGAAAAGGAAATTGCTTAGTCAATCACCTGACCTGAATGGCATTACATTCATCTCCGAGAACAAAGTAAGGAACATTGGTGTTATCTTTGACCAGGAAATGTCATTCAAATCCCAAGTTAAACAGGTTTGTAGGATTTCCTTTTTCCACCTTCGGAATATTGCTAAGATTAGAAGCATCCTTTCCAGGAGTGATGCTTAAAAACTAGTTCATGCATTTATTACATCAAGACTGGATTACTGTAATTCATTACTCTCAGGAAGTCCACAGAATGTAGTTAAAAGTCTTCAGCTTGTCCAAAATGCTGCAGCTAGAGTTCTGATGAGAATTAAAAAGAGAGTTCATATCTCTCCTGTCTTAGCTTCCCTACATTGGCTACCTGTTAAATTCAGAATAGATTTTAAGATCCTCCATCTCACATATAAAGCTCTTAACAGTGGCGGTTCTACATGGAATTACTCCCCGGGCGAGGCCCCCTTTGAGCCGCCATCTCCCATTTTTCAAACCATTTGAATATTCGTTTCAATATTTCAGCCCTATTAGCTCTGTTAGCAATTAGTTGACCCAATTTAACCATTAAAATCCCAGTTAACTGGTTCAAAAAATTGAAAACATGCATCATGAGAGCGTACATACGTACCTTTATCTTTCTCCTCTTTTTTTCTTTTTCTTTTTGTTCCTGAATCGGGCACCTGGTGGTTTTAGCCTTTTTATGTTCATCTCTTGGCTCCTTTCCTTTAGTCAGGACTAAACAATTTGACCTTGATGGGTGGGTGACCACAAAATTGTTTTGTTTTTCCTTTTTTTATTCGGCCATTTCACACAATTCAGAAAAACCTGAAAGAACGATAGGCCTGTGTTTATATTATGAATGAAATGTGTGTTAAATGGAATAACATCAAGATGTGATTGACTTTAGCCATGTTAATACAGTTGATTCAGCCCCTACCCGCTCATTTCATTTGGGAAAGACCCAGAGGTGAATTCCCCCGCCGCACCCCTCCCCTTCCTCTTCTTCATACACACACAATGCACCTGAACCCGAGCGCCTGTAGCTGCAGGGGGCGCCAACTTACTGTTTCCAATCCAGACACCGTGATATGACAGATAGAATATAAAACCTCGGTGCGGCGCAGATTTCTTTCTTTTTTATTTTTTTACTCTGCGCTTCTGCGCCCCTTTTGTGTCATGAAAAAATGCCGCCCCGGGCAACTGCCCTGTCTGCCCGTGCCTAAAACCGCTACTGGCTCTTAATAATCAAGCTCCATCATACATCAGTGATCTGATTGTTCCATACGTTCCTAACCGAGTGCTCTCAGACTGCAGGTTTACTGGTGGTTCCCAGAATATCTAAAATTAGGATGGGAGGCAGATCTTTTAGTTATCAACCTCCTCTCCTGTGGAACCGGCTCTCAGCCCTAGTCCGTGAGGCAGACACCTTGTCTACTTTTAAGACTAGGCTTAAAACATTTTTATTTGATAGGACCTATGGTTAAAATCTAATGTTAGCCTAGATCTGGACAAGTGGGGGAATAGAGGGAGGTGGAGAGTACAGTCGGTAAAGACGGCTCTCCCTTGCCCTGCCTCCAACATGCCTCGATCTAAAAAGGCTAGGTTATCCAGAGTTATCTCTGTAGTTATGCTGCTATAAGCTTAGACTGCTGGAGGATACACTGCCTGTTTTTCACACTCTACTACTTTCTTCTACAATCTGCTCTTTAACCGTATTATTTTCTGCAATTTCAGCTGTTAACTTTATTTTTTCTCTAAGTGGTTTTCTCCCTAGAAGAAGCTACAATGATGTTCTGCTGAGCTGTGGTGGCCTCATGGAGGGGGCCATTGTCTAGCACACTGCTGCTAACCACTTAAACATTCTCCCTCTCCTGATAATAACTTTTTGCTTTCCTTAACTTTGGATGTGCTACTACTAGTTTACCCGTTTGATTATAGATTCACTAGGATAAATACAATAAAGTTTATCTCTCACCAAATAGTATATTTACTAAGAAATCACAATGTAACCATAGACACATTGCTTGGTGTGTGTGTGTGTGTGTGTGTGTGTGTGTGTGTGTGTGTGTGTGTGTGTGTGTGTGTGTGTGTGTTCCTCAGAGATAGACATGGAAAAAGAGACCTCTTCAGCCAGAGGCATTGTTTACTCTACGGTATCCAGAATGATAATGAACCGGCCATACAGGAAGGCCCCGCTGGCTGATTCTATCCACCATTGGAGTCTCCCCCTAATGGTAGGAGTGAATTTGAGACAGCCAATCAGTCAGAAGTGGGTGTGTTGGACCAGTTCAGTCTGAAACAGATTGCCTTGAGAAAAGGGCTGAAAAGCAACCCATTGTGCGTGGAAAAAAATTCAGGCTATGTGGATGTGAACACTTCCTACTGTATCTAGGTCGAGCGGAGCCAGCTAGACTTCTTTGCGCATCTTTTGCCCCACTCAAGTGCTCGGAGATTACACGTTCCTAAAAAGTATGTGTGAGTAAACCCTACCGGTGCGGGACCTAGAACAACACCATCTGGACTGGATTGGACCGGGCCAAATGTGGAAGTGGCATTTGTCATATTTGTTTGTACCATAATGTGCTTCATCAACAAGAAATCTCATCCATATTCATTCAAGGTGGCTCCTTGATGGATTAATATACCAGGTCATCTTTCAGCTAAGAAACATTTAGTTTACTGGGTTTACTGGTCCTTTGGAGTTGATGTGTCTGGAGCCTTGGACCTGTTTACCTTGGATACCCTTGTTTGGGCAATGTATGTTATGATCCTTCCACTCCTTCCACTCCATCCTAGAGGAAAGTGTGAATCATCAAAGAAGAGATACAAACACTGGTGCTAAGTGGATCCAAGCTGTTGAGTTAGACTTTTTAATATCCAATTGTAAAGCTGGTGAAGAAAATTGCGTTGATTAAAAAATACTAGCAGGAGTCTGTTGGTCTGCCACTTAACAGCAATGTAAACAGGCCTTCACAATGTGGAGTAGAATTCATCAGAGGGTAAGCAGGGATACAATGATGATGTTTCATAGGACGGTGGAAGATCCACATCTTGTGTTGTGCTGGGTGGTTGATTTTGGTCTTCAAATGCTTCGATACTTAAGTCATAATATGAAGGAGGTAAGAATGTTATATCTGTCTCTCTGGGCAGGATGATGAGCGGGAGCATGACCTCTGGGTCTGAAGACCATTTGATATTCAAAAATATCTGTGGAAAGAAAAGAGATAATGAGTAAATACATATATACAAACTGCACTTTTTTATGAGCTAACAACTCGTAGAAAAAATGAACCAGACAAAAATGTTGTGAATTTCTGATGGGTAGGACTTGCAGTTAGATGGCAGCAGTCTACTTAGTCTTCACCTCTAGAGATATGTTCTCTACAATGATCTTTGTGGTGGAACTAAGAGCTAAACAGCAGGTAAAATGTGCACAGTCTGTAACATTTCTGATTTAAAATATCTAAAACGTACTTTGGTGTTTAAAACTTTATTTTTTGACTAGGTGCTCCATCTTCATTAAAACCTACTTTGATTAATTGCTGTGCTGGTTTTTTTCTTGTGTGTTTTCAGCTATTGTGGTTACAAATTCGGCATTTTGACTTTATGTCACAAGACACAGATAAGTACATTTCTATTTACATATTAAAATTCTGCTGTCAAGCACAATCAAGAGCTCAAGAAGAGGAGCTTACCTTCAGTTTATACTCCAGTTTAACGACGGAGCAGTTTATAATAGATGGAGGAAGTTCACTTGGGAGGGTGATGACCTGCGTCACAGTTTTTTTGCCCGAACAGGACTCAACACTGTCACCCTTCGCTTTGAGGACTGGACGCATTTCAACTTTATTTCGACCTCCTCCAGAAAAGGTCCTCTTCTCATACAGGATGAATCTGGGTCGGACTGAACATTTGGAGAGATTGTTGACATCAACTCTGACATTCATGGATTCACCTGCCCAACAGATACACACAGTCAACTTAAACAATAAAAACATTACAATAAAGAAAATAAAACTCTACATCAGGAGGATGTGGATCGAGTGGTTTGTTTAATGATTTCTTCATTGGATGGGTTTGCTTTTTATGGGTGCTTCTGGATTTCTAAAGCTGTTAGTGGTGTCCTAATCAGTGAAGCTTTAAACAAAGATGCAAATATTTTTCTCTAAACAGGATTTTTCCACCTTTGTCCACCCGCCTTAGATATACAAGGGTTCTGTGTAAATAAAACACTTTCTCAAGACTTTCCAGTTGTATTTCTTATTAACAAGATATTTACCAGCTTTGTATCCCATCTTCCTAACGCGGACATCCATTGTGACTTTTCCAAAACCAAAAGGAATGTATTTATCATTGTACGTGTGTTGAGGCAGCTGAAATGAGAAAAAGCATGTCCACAATTCATAAACATTAATTAGGCTCTTTTGCATAAACAATGGATTCCTTACATAATTTATGTTACAATATTTAAGATGTTTGCTTTTCTTTCCTTCTCACCAGGAGTCTGGGTATGCTCATGTCTGCTCGGGACACAAATGTGTAGTAAATTTCTGTCCTTTTTTTTAGCCTCATTGACTGTTTGAGCTCTGCCTTCAGCTTATGAAGGACTCTGCCAAACATTGACCAGAAAGATGATGGCATCTCTCTAAAAAACAGTAAAAAGAAAGAAATAAGCCTTAAAAAAGAAATTCTAATTTGTTATATATTTCTAATTAACAATGCTGTAAGGTATTGTTACAGATTTTTCTTTAACATCTTTAATATTATTAAGAACATTGTTTGTTTATTAGGTTTTTCAGTTATGTTCAGCACATGCTAGAAAGCGCTGACCAGACAATTACTGGGTTCAATCCAGAAAATAATTTGAAAAGAAAAGTACAAAATAAAAATATTCAATAAAAGAAGAGACAAGAGAAAAATAGTAAGTACCTATCTGGTATCTTGAAGCTGAAGGGAAACACATGTCGCCCAATTCCAATTATTTCACTGTCTGGAAATGAAACATCTGATCAGATTTTTTTTCTTGAATTAACTCTTTAAATAAGGTGAGACAAATTTAAAGTCATACTTTACCATCATGTCTTGTTTCTTTCACGATGTCATGTCTGAAGTTATAATATTTCTCATCATACCAGTAAACATCAGATTTGTCATTATCATAGTGTTCAGTCCAACAAGCACGAGCTTTTCCTTTGGCTATCAAAGCAAGTGAGTTAATTTTTGTCTCTTTGTCGGCTTCCAGGACGATCCGCCCGTTAAGAGTGTCTCCATTTGTGAAAGTATTCCTGCTGTTGATGGCGTCGTACTCGATGTGAAAGGATTTGATGGTCATTTTCAGCCGACAGAAGGAACAGCCGTCTGGCTGGCTTTGGGGTGTTTATATATGAGCACAAGTTTGGAAGGTCTGAGAAGCCCGTTTTACTTGCCTTTTATCAGTTCATAGTATTTTGTCAAGTCAAAAAACAAACTGCTGTGGGAAACTTTCGTGTTGGCATGCCAGGCATCTGAGTGGGCGGAGAGAAACTACTTTTGGAATTAAAAACAACACGTGGATTGCAAAATGCTTTGTCAATATGATATGGTAGAATATCTTACTGCTTGTTTTCGTTTTTAAAATGTATTTTAATGGATTTCCTGCAGAAATGACAACTGAATGAATTTGTGAATGTGTGAGGAGGAATGTGACATGGAGGGATTCAAGAAGCTGCAAAGGCAGTGAAATCGTCTGCTAGATCAGAAACTCCTCTAAATAAAAACCACAGATATGCCTGTAAGGTGATTATTAGATACCTAGAAAAATGGAGAAAAATTCCTCTAAATAAATGTGTGATGGGAGGCATGGTCTCCCATTCCATGTTTGTGTTTCCTTCTACAGCCTAAAGATGTTTGTAGGTTATCCAATAGTATTCTAATATTTGTTTTTGTGTTGCGGTGACCTTTTAGTTAAAACTTTTTTTTTTATGTTATGAAGCAAGTTCAATGATATTAGAATGTTTAGCTCCTCCTGTTTCAGGTAAATGGAAAAAAACAGGCAAATGAATATTTATTTAGAGCAAAGGTAAAGGCACCTTTAGTCTAACTTAGCCTTGTGGACCAAAGTTTTTTAAATACTTCACCTTTCAGCCAAGAACAACAGGCCTGGAATCCAAACAATTTCTCTGTCAAGTATTCAACAGTCGCTGACAAGACAACAAAAACAAGGGCACACTGATCTCGCCCTCTGTTATCGGATGCTGCTTTATCGTTCTTAATGAGACGTGCAAACTCCGATGATCCAGGAGACCACGTTTAACTTTTAACCTTATTCCAGACCTCGATTTAGCTTTCAGATGTTCCACTACTTACTGGAATGCTCGCACATTTTTACCTGATGCTGCAATCATGAGCACGAGACAGACAAAACATGGTTTGGGCATTCAGACAGCGGTGATCCTAGGCAGGCTTGGAAAGATCGAGCACCTTTTGGGGGAAAGCGGTCCGTTGTTGGAATCCTGGAACACCTGCATTTAATGGGACAGACTATTCACACCAAAAAACTTTCAATTTTGATTTTAGATCATCCTGGAATTTGCAAGGCGTCAGTAGAAATCCACATGCACAGCTTGTGTACGTCATGGAAGCATTGTGCAGTGATGGTGGCAGGGGAGTTAAGTGTTCGCCCCATAGTTAGACGGTTGTAGGTTTAAACCCCACTCAGTCTGACATCTATCATTGTGTCCTTGGGCAAGACAGTTAACCCACATTGCCTGCTGCTGGTGGTCAGAGGGGCTGGTAGAGCCAGTGTACAGCAGTGTCACCTCTGTCAGTGTGCCCCAGGGCAGCTGTGGCTACAATGTAGCTCATCAAAACCAGTGTGTGTGTGTGTGTGTGTGTGTGTGTGTGTGTGTGTGTGTGTGTGTGTGTGTGTGTGTGTGTGTGCATGTGTGTGTGCGTGTGTGTGTGTGTGTGTGTATGTGTGTGCGTGTGTGTGTGTGTGTGTGTGTGTGTGTGTGTGTGTGTGCGTGCGTGTGTGTGTGCGTGCGTGAATGACTGATTGTGTTGTGAAGCGCCTTGAAGGCGTTTTAGGACTCTAGAAAGTGCTATATGGAACATAAACCACTTGGCATTATGGAAAATAAGACCAGAGTATCAGTGATGGACATATTTTGGTAGACATACCCAGCAATTAAAATATATTTTTTCTCAAAATCCAATCCAAAAAACATGAAGCAACTAATTCTGGCTTCACCGTTATGCCATGTTTCTAACCATCTAACTTCCATTGTTTAGACTTTAAAAGTGGGAATAGGGATGCAAAACACAATTTGAGCTCTGAGCTCCTAAAACAACAATATAAGTCTGGAGTCAATGCTAATTAGTAAAAAAAAAAAAATATTTAATAGATCATTTTATTTCTATAGCACATATATAAACTGCATGAGAGCCTACAGACGTGATGCACATGACATCGTCATAAAAAATATGTTACAACTCCAGGGGAAAACCCGCACACCTTACTGCCTGCATACCATATTGCTGCTGTTCATCTCTGTTATTTTCCAGGTTTTTTCCTGTCAGGTTCAGCTCCATGCAGTGAAGCCTGCTAAAGGCTCCACCCAGCTGCTCCCCATCAAGCTAATCAGCTGCTGCTGCCAAGGAGCTGCTGAACTCTCATTTGGGGAGGTTGTAGAGTCAGAAGGGGTGGTGTGAAAGACCGAGGAGAGAGGAGAGAGAGTAAAGAAGTGAAGTAGAGGACTTGGTTGAGAGCTCAGGTGTTGGAATAGTCACCTTTAGAGTATTTGGAGACTTCATTAAACTTAGCTGCTTTTAGTTAGTCTCTTTGGCGTTTCATGAGACTCAGTTAAACTAGCAGCCTGCATTTTGTCTCTAAAGTAACTCGAGAATTTGATTCATTAGTTCTTGACATTTGAGCACTTGAGCACTTTAAGTTGGAAGCCTATTGTGAGGCCCTTTTGTTACCTCTTTTCAGAAAGAGAGCGTTGTCTTTTGGTTGTTTGGGTTCAAGTAATACTACCCGTTAGCTCTATTAAGGAGCCAACCCCCCCCCCCCCCCCGTCTCTTCCTTTCTCTTTCACCTCTGCCTTCGTGTCTGGTCGGCTTTACAAGCATTCAAAAAAGCATTAACAATTAAAAAATAAATAAAAAGAATATAGCCAACACACAGGATGTGTAGTTTTTGTTGCACAGAGGCTTGGGTAGATCGGTCAACAGGAAACTGAGCAGAATGGATTTCTGGGGATCCGTGCTGCAGACACAGAAATCTGTAGGTCTGACCAGACTGGGTTACCGTTGTATGGTGGCAGAAGGAATGCTGTCCAGAACAAGGACCAAGGGCCAAGCAGGAATCAAGATCCAAAAGGCTGAGGAGGTCTCCTGAACCAGGCACAGGTCAACAACCAGGTAACCAGAGTCCACATAAATATCCAAAAGACACAGGGTGTTTCTCAATGTCAAGGCTCCTTGCGAGGCGATGCCTGGCGAGGCCAGGCACCTTGCTTACGAAGACACTGTCCTTCCTTGGTCAAAGAAAACGGTTAAATGGAGCAGACTTGCATCACGTGACCTGCGGCTTCGACAGCGATCTGTAATGTCACGTGACACGGGATATAACGTTATATTTTATACATATTAGTTTCAATGTAATTATATAATGAGACTTTTACTTTTTAAATGGTTTCTGTTTGAATTAAATATATAAGTGAGTTACTACCCTCTAGCCACCAAAGCTGCAACTACTAAGCAACCCACCAACCACAGATAACTTTGGATCTAAAAAATACATTTTAAATTAGCTGACTCACTTTTAAACTTGAAATTTGCCCCCGAAGTAGCTGCCGGCTTTTGATTCACCATCCTTTTGAAAATACAGCGGTGTATTCCGGGTAATTTTTGACCAAGGCTAGGCTACAAGACACCTCCCGAGCATCCTTGCTCAGCTAGGTAAACGGCTAATAAACGGAGAACACACGCCTCGGTAGAACATGAACATTGGAACACGTCTTGGTGACTTCTGATGACGTATCTCCTAGACAACCGGGGCGGGCCAAGACATCAAGGCGAGGTTCCTCGGCATTGAGAAACACCCACAGGCTAGGAGCAGGGATCAACAGGCAGAAACAGGATCAAAATCAGAGGCTTTAATCGTTGATAATGGTGGAGTTGGATATCTATGGAAGAATGCTGGCGATAATCTGGCATCAGAGCTGTGGCTGGAGAGAGTTTATATCCTGAGGAGTACAGGTAGAGATAATTAGGCAGACACAGGTCAGCATGGAGGAGTGCTTGAATGAGTGAAAAGAGCCATGGAAACCATTGCAGGAAGCTGAAACATGACAATGACAGTCCCCTTCAGTCACATTGCAGTCTTTTAATCACCAGAGGGGAAGGTGGGGTACATTGCAGATGCTTCATAAGAAGGTGGAGGTTCCATAGCTTGTGGTGTGGTGCCCCGTGTTGGTGGAGCTGGATTCCCAAATGCTTCAAATCCACAGTCTGAATAAGAAGGAGGTAAGTGTCTTATATCCAACACTTCAGGTAGAATGATGATGGGGACTTTGATCTCCAGGTTAGAAGTAAATCTGATATCCAGGTATACCTGTGAGGGGAAAACACCTGAATAAGTAAATAAATACCAGACATCTACAGTGGAGAGAATAAGTATTTGAGCAGTGAGGGCATTTCAAAGTGAACTATTGACACAAAATTTGCAGTAGATTTTGCCATCAAGCCAAATATTACATTTGTAGAAAGGAATCAGAACATTAAAATATACAAGTATACAAATCATAAATAAAGTGAAATGACACTGAATAAGTATTTAATACTTTGTAGAAAAGCCTGTGCTGGTGACCAGCTTCTAGATGCCTCTTGCATGGAGAAGCCAGTCGTCTGCACTGCCCTGGAGTGATTCTGGCCCTTTCTTCCACACACCACTCTTTAAATCTTGAAGGTTCCTTAGACTTAAACTTGTTTTATAAACTTAGATCTTCAGTTTTCTCCAAATATTTTTCTATGGGATTTTGGCCAGGTTATTGACTGGACCATTCAAAAAACTTGATTTTCTGTCTTTGAAACCAATTTCATTGTCTAATTGGTTTTGTGGTTGTGTTTTGGGTCTTGCTGAAATGTACACCCTCTTTAAACTTTCAGACATCAGCAGTTTTTAATTCAGAAAGTCCCAGGACAGTTCTCCATTCATCCTGCCTTCAGTAATATGAAGTCTGCCCGTACCCGTTGTTGTAAAGCAACGCCGCACCATGATGCTTCCACCGCCAAAATTAATGGTTGATACTGTGTTCTTGGGATGGTGTACAGTGCCATTTCTTATCCAAACATGGTGTGTAGAGAGATAGCCAAAAAGCTCAATTTTGGTTTCATCTGACCATATGATTCTCCAAATGCTGTTTTGCAAACTTTAACCAAGCCTCAACATGCATTTTGTTCAGCAGTGGAGTCGTGCATGGTGAGTTTGCATAGATGCCATGGCGGTTCTGTGCATTGCTCATAGTTTTCTTTGAAACAACAGTATGTGCTGATGCAAGGTCTTCCTGAAGTTCTGTTGAGTGGTTCTTGGCTCTTGGAGAACTCTCCTGATTATTCTTTAGACTCTTCGACAGGGATCTCATATATGTGTGTGTGTGTGTGTGTGTGTGTGTGTGTGTGTGTGTGTGTGTGTGTGTGTGTGTGTGTGTGTGTGTGTGTGTGTGTGTGTGTGTGTGTGTGTGTGTGTGTGTGTGTGTGTGTGTGTGTGTGTGTGTGTGTGTGTGTGTGTGTGTGTGTGTGTGTGGAATCTTGGGCATATTGGCTGTCTTGGGGGCTTCTCCCTTAATAGGGAATGCCCTCCAATGCTTGGCACCCCAGTTTTTGTGTCCAAGGGTGCCATCTTCAACTACAATCCTCACTATCCCTATGGGTTGGGGTGTGGTTGGGAAGATGGCGCTCACGCCGCTGAGTGGCAGGGCCAGGGTTGCTTGGTTGCTCAATTCTGGCTGTCCCTTGTGGGGCGGGGTGACAGAGGCACAGGAGGTGATTGCCCCATAATTGGACGGTTGCAGGTTCAAGACCCACCCAGTTTGTCGCTGTGTCCTTTGGCAAGACAGTTAACCCCCCTTGTCTGCTAGTGGTGTTTGGAGGGACCAGTGGTGCCAGTGCTTGGCAGCTTTGCCTCTGTCAGTGCGCCCCAAGGCAGCTGTGGCTCCATCATAGCTCATCCCCACCATTCTGGAAATGCACTTAAAACATTTCCATCAAAACACTTTTCCATGATAAGATTACAAATATCTCGGGACAGTTCTTTGCTTTAAACCCATCATGACGTCATTCCTGTGGGCCTCCTGGGTATAGAGAAACCTTTATAAGCCATCAATTAGGATTAAAGCAGATGATATTGGTAGGGGGTGGGGTTTCTCTCTCAGTACGGACAGATTCCAGGTGATCGCCTGGCTTTTTATGCCATTTTGTACCTTGTTATCTTGATGTGTTTAATTTTCCCTGTCCTTTTTTATTTTATTACATACAACTAAATTCATGGATTTAAATGTGCAATTTTTTTGCATGAATTAAATACTTGAGTTTATATTGACATGTGGTGGAAATTTTGTGTCAATAGCCCATTTAGAAAAATTCTTACTGACAAAAAATGTTCATGTGTCAAATACTTATTTTCTCTTCTGCATGATTTATATTATTTATTTTAGCATTAACCTAGTATGAAAACCATATTTCTGTCATGTTGTCACTAGATGGCACTATGTCATCATCATTGCTTTCTGTGAGCCAGATTAATTCTCTGCTTCTGCATTTTTGCTTTATGCCACAGGAAAACACATGTTTTATAAGAAAGTGTTCTATTTGAGAGGTTTACCTGCAGTCTGTACTCCAGTTTGAGGATGGAGCAGTTCAGTATAGACGGAGACAGTCCTGTTGGGATGGGGATGACCTTTGCTACAGTTCTTCTGCCAGAGTTTGAATCAACACCATCAACTTTTGCCTTGTGGATCTGATGTGTCTCAAGTTTCCTCTGTCCTTGGGCGAAGAAGCTCCTCCTCTCATACAGGATCAATTTGGGTTTCACCAAACGACTCGACTGGTTGTTGATCTCAATAGTGACGTTGATGGCCTCACCTACCAGGTGGAGAGACAAAGTCCGAAAGTCGGATCAAAAAGGACAAATAAACCAGTCATGACTGAATGATGGTTTGATTTTCAGGCTTTTCTAACAGAAACTAGGATAAAGGCACTAATTGTTAACAATTGCCAGCTGCCACAACCCTTTGGGCCCTAACGTCCCCCAGTTGGTAGACTTTGAAGCACCAAAATTCAAGTCTCAATCAATAATTGTTTACGCTCTCCAAATACAACTCAATTCAGATGGAAAACAAAGCATTTTTGAGTATTGATAAAGACACACAATATTACTGGAACTATATTTTTGAAGAGCATCGGGCCCTCACGGTGTCTGCTGGAAAAAAACTCTGGCCCTTGAGGACCACTGCTCTACACCAACTGCTGCCCCTCAAGCCACCAGTCTGTGAAACTGGTCAAGTTCACTGGTGACACCACCCTTATTGGTCTCATCTCAGATGGGGATGAGTCTTCATACAGAGAGGAGGTGGCACTTCTGGCGTCCTGGTGCAGTAACAACAGCCTTAACCTGAACATGCAGAAGACAGTGGAGATGATTGAGGACTTCAGGAGAATACCAGCTCCACTGCCCCCATAACCCTGACAGACACTCCTATTCCAATAGTGATCTCCTTCTGCTGCTTTGGGACCACCATCACCCATGGACTCAGGTGGGAGATGTCCATCAGCTCCCTCATCAGGAAGACTTGTGTTTTTGTGACAACTGAGATAATTCTGCATGTCAACCATCATGATGGTCCAGTTGTATACGGCCATCATCGGGTCAATCCTCAGCTCACCTCCCCACCACTGTGTGGTACACAGGGGCCACTGCCATGGACAAGCAAAGCCTGCAATGTGTGGTACGCTCAGCAGAAAAGGTGATCAAATGCAACCTTCCATCAATACACAAAGTGCACAGCGCACCTCCAGGGTCGGATAACAGCTGACCCCTCTCACCCTGGTTATGGACTGTTTGATACTCTACACTCAGGAAGGAGGTTCAGCTCCTTACGAACCAGGACCTCACACCACAAAAACAGCTTCTTCCCCTCTGCTGTAATAACTCCTAAACAACTAATAACCATTTCCACCACATAGATCTGCACCAGTCAGCAAATTTCCTAAGCTTATGATTGATTGTTTATCTTGCTATGTTCCCGATGGTTGAACGTTGCTCTTTCCAGAAAAGGTATTTACCAGGTTTGTATCCAATCTTCTCAATACGAACATCAAATGAAACAGTCCCAGAACCAAAAGAAAATTTTTTATATTTACACCCATGCTGAGGAACCTGAAATTCAAACCACACATTTCAAAATAGTGATTATTTATTCATTAAATTATAGCTCTTGCATAGACATCCTCCCATTAACTCACCATGAGTCTTGGCACGTCCATGTCTGCTCTTGACACAAACGTAAAATGAACTTTTGTTTTTTTCTTCAACTTCATTGACTGTTTAAGCTCCGCTTTCAGCTTGTGAACAACTCTACCGATAGATGAGTAGAAAGACGATGGCATTCTTCTGTAAAGGAAAATGACAAACAATAGTTAGAACATCACAAAACTAAATGAATGAATATGAATATATATATATATTCATATATATATATATATATATATATATATATATATATATATATATATATATATATATATATATATATATATATATATATATATATTCATATATATATATATATATATATATATATATATATATATTCATATATATATATATGTATATATATATATATATATATGTATATATATATATATATATATATATATATATATATATATGTGTGTGTATATATTTAAAAAAAAAGCAAAAGTACACTTCAGGTATCTTGAAGCTGAAAGGAAATAAGTGTTTTCCTTTTCCAATTATGTAACTCCCTGAAAAACAGTTAAAACAGCACATCAGTATTTAAAAGCGAGGGTATTTTGTTAAATTCATACAGAACATCTCTTACCATCTTGCCTGGGCTCTTTCAGAAGCATGTGCTGTTGGATACTGTAATATTTCTCATCAGACCAGTAAACAGGAGTTTGGTTCTCCCCGTAGTATTCAGTCCAGCGAACACTAGCCTTTCCTTTGGCTAAAAACTCAAGTGACATGAATTTTACCTCTTTGTCTGTTTCCAGGACAATCCTTCCCTTAATGGTATCTCCATTTGTAAAAGTATTCCTGTTGTTGATGGCATCGTATTCAAGTTGAAAGGTTTTGATGGTCATCTTCTGTGGAGCAACAAACACAGACTGAGGTAGAAGTTAAATGAGCTTTGCTCACCTGCTCTGGGGCATTTATGAATGCTTCAAAAAGTCATGAGGTAGGATTTTGCGTTTCAGGAAAATAGTGTAAGTTACTTCCAAAAAGAAGCCGCTGATCCACAAACATGACGGGAACCTGTTGAGTGGAAAATATACAAACGC
Source organism: Nothobranchius furzeri (assembly GCF_043380555.1). NCBI lineage: Eukaryota > Metazoa > Chordata > Actinopteri > Cyprinodontiformes > Nothobranchiidae > Nothobranchius > Nothobranchius furzeri. Next base: position 44,130,797 of record NC_091757.1, read on the forward strand.
CTTACATTATATTTGAAGATGAGAGTCTCCCGGAACTTGTTCCCTACAGTCCAAAGCATGAGCGTTGCATCCTTGGGGTTAGGGTGACCAGATCCCAACTCGCCAAATATGGGACAGAGACTGAGAGTGTGGGACAATTTGAAATTTTTGTGCAATGAGATAAAGTAAAAAACAAACTCTTTTGTACGATTATTTGAGGGTAACTGATCTAGGTCACTTTGATCAAGTTTCTATAGCTGACCTTCGAAATACAATCTGGCTTAAACGGGCAGGAATTGTTTTGTCTCGTTTCACTCAAGTGCAAACACCCAAGGACTCACTATGTTTTTAGTTAGAATTAAACGTGGCATGCAGTCTTGCCTTACACACATAGTTTCCTGGTTTTCCTACAATAGGATGATGCCGACACTTAAAGGGGTGGCGACTCAGACAGGGGGAGTCTATAACAAATTATGTTGGCTAAAGTCCAGGTTACTTCTTGGAGACAATCCAAAGAGTCCAGAGGCCTTAATTTAAAAACTTTGTGTAGAATCCTTACAAAAACCCTACTTAAGCTCAGGGGGGAATAAAATGCCTTGCAAACTATTTTTCCTACCTATAAAACACAGCTTATGCACGGCTCCTTGTAGTTTCTGCTTTATAAGCAACACCTGTCCTAGAAATGAGCTCAGGTATTTCTGGATCACACCCCGCCTCCTACATAACCACTGTCTACCATAAATAGACAACGCAAACTGTGTTATAAATAGTGTGCATATGAATAAGCCTGATTATTGATGGCATGTCATGGGTAACCATGACAACCGAGATGGAAATCCAAGATCTGGGGTGCGACGTAGTCATGGTAAAAATGTTTTATTCCCTTCTAGCTGCCCCACGCCGCTGCAGCAGCTGTGAGCTCTGGAGCCACAGAGTGATCAGCGGAATAAGTAAACAACATTTAAGGAAGTGATCAGATGGCAATAATCATTGATACTATCGATAAAGCGGCACTATGGTGCACAGGGAGGGATCGCTGTCTTTCCAGAATTAACGGAATCATTTAATGAAAACATTTCATTTAACTCAAAAGGGCTTTAGGCAGGAAATTTTGTTCATATCAAACAAATATGAGCTCAACGCTGAGCAGACATAGGAGGAGGCCAGCATTATACCACCATGTAGGATAAGGATGTAACCCCCCCAAAATAAAGATGTCTGTAAGCACTTTGGGACATCTGGCGACCGAGTCGGACCCCTCCCAGTGGTACATCAGGGTATCCCCAGTGCTCGAGGTCTCCCCTAGCATGCATCTCTTCATGTGGAGAAGCCTCACATGAAAAAATCCAGGTGGAACCATAGCATGTATGGCTGACATCATGTAGCCTCATCACTGACAGAGCTGTGACAGTATGTGAAGTTTCACACAGAAAATCTTAGCAGAGAGATCCGCAGCTTTAGCCTGAGAGAGTCTGGCTGTCATGAGGGAAGAGTCCAGTTCCACTCCCAGGGAGCTGATCGACTGAGCTGAGATGACGGAGCGTTTTTAGGAGAATCCCAGGTTTGACAGGTGCTTCACTGATGTTTTGATTTGGATCTCTGCTCCTTCCTGGACCAAGCCACCAGGAGCAGATTGACCTGATAAAACAAAACCCTTGTGCCTGTTGCATGGGAATAACCAAACACAAGTTGGTTGTAATGATACTGGACTCTACTGAAAGAGAAAAGCTGATCAAAAGCAATCAAACAATTGAACTGGAACAGGTTGGAGATGGGGTGCACTCCTCCCATTTCTTGGGAATCAGTAAAAAACAGGAGTAAAACCCCTGACCCCTCTTCCTCACGAGGGACTCGCAGAATGACCGCTTGGAGAGTAGTTCCTCCAGGCCGGAAAATTGTTCTGGTGAGGAAAAATCTGGTGGTTGTCCGAGGGACCTGTGTATGGCGGGCCTCACCTCTGTTAGTGCAGCTGTAGCTACATAGTAGATCATCACCACTAGCATGTGAATGTGTGTGTGAATGGGAGAATGACTGACTGTGTTGTGAAGTGCCTTGGGAGGTTATAGAACTGTAATGGGCTCAACACACGGGAGGCGACATCGCCTCTCCTCCATTCATTTTCATTGAGACATGCGCGACAAAACGATAATCGTGGGTCTCCCTCCTACTAAGCAAAACGCGAAAAACATGCGTGTGAGATTTTGCGCTCGTGCACGTGTCGTGCACAGGCGACCCAGCGACACGATCCCAGAAAATTGAAATATTTTCAACTTTTCATCGATGTCGCTCAGACGAGGACCAATCAACGGAGGTTTCACTCCCTGACCAAAGAGCGGACAGGATGCTCCGTGCAAACATGGACGAGAAGTTGATACTTGCAGTGACGGATTTCCCAGAACTGTACAATATTTCTGCCAAAGAATATAGAGATATTCACAAAAAGGCCGCGGCATGGGAAATTGTTGGTGCCGGAACTCTAGCAGCACCTTGTGAAACATCATATCTACCGCTTTTTTAACTCTGAACCGTTTAAATAACCTTAATTCCCTCCAACCTGACACACCCAATCAAAAAACCGGAAAATTCGATTTTGCCATGGAACAGAATGCGTCAACGGCTTTGCCGCTGGCCGCTGCCGCGGGTTGCCTCCCGTGTGTCAGGTAATAAAAGCGACAGCGACGAATTTCGCTGATCGCAGTCGTTTGTCGCCTCGTGTGTTTCGAGCCCATAAATGAGGGAGGGTGGGATCAAAAGTGAAGCATGTGACTGTTTTCAATGGAATTGTGTTATTTGTTCATATGGCAAACATAATGTCATTCCTGAGCATGTTCTGAAAGCAGTTGTGTGTGTGTCACCTCTGTGAGGCGCATTGTGTCCAAGAGCCAGGGTCAAGCCCCAGCCGCCGTTGTTCAGGGCTGGTTTACATCACAGGACGTCTGAGCAAGATCAAAGCGCCGCTTCGTGGTGAGATGCATGCATGGAGGTGACATAGATAACGCATGATAGATCAGAGACTCTTCTAAATAGAAGCGGCTGAACCACAGATACGTCTGTAAAGAGATTGTTAGAAACCTGCCTCTTTGAAAGGAGTATAAATACTTTAAACAAGTCAGATGGGAGGCATGGTCTCCATCCCATATTTGTGTTTCCTCCCACAGTCTAAAGATGTTGATGGGTTGTCCAACATTCGAATATTTTTTTGTAGCGGGGACCTTTTAGATACAAACGTGTTTTTGTTGTAAAGCAAGTTCAGTGATATTAGAATGTTTACCTCCTTGCCTATTTCAGCTAAATGGAAGAAAAGGATTCAACACACGCAAAAAGCACTTACAGGCTTGACATGAATGTTTATTTAGGTCAAAGGTAAAGACACATTTAGTCTAATTTAGCTTTGAGGACCAAGGTTTATCAAATACTTCACCTTTCAACCAAGGAAAAACCTGGAATCCAAACAATTTCTCTGTGAGGTATTCAAAAATCACTGATAAGACAACTGATACAAGGGCACATTGAACTCAAACACCCAGCGTTATCGGATGTTGCTTCGTCGTTCTTAATGAGACATGTAAACTCCAACGATCCAGTCCCACATTTAACTTTTATCTACGTTCCAGACCACATTTTAACTTTTAGGTGTTCTGCTTCTTACTGGAATGCTTGCACCTTTTCCAGAAGTTGCAAACAGGAGCAAAAGGCAAAGAATTGTTTGGGCATTCAGACAGCTGTGATCCTAGACAGGTTTGGAAATATCGAGCACCTCTGAGAGGAAAGTGGTCCATCTGTTTGTTGGAATGCTGAAGCACCTGCATCACCTGGATGGACCATCAGTTACATCACCAACAGGCCAAACTACGTGAGGCTGCATAACTGAATGTCTGATGAGGTTCTGTGCAGTACGGGAGATCCGGAGGGTATGGGGTTCGCACCCTTTCTCTTCAGCTGCTACACCTTGGACTTCACCTACAACACCAGCAGATGTCACCTACAGAAGTTCTTAGATGACTCAGCCATTGTTGGCTGTGTGTCTGAGGGGAATGATCTGGAGGTCAGTCATCATGGACTTTGTGGACTGGTGTGAGCGTAACCACTTTCGCTTAAACACCAGTAAAACAAAGGAAATGGCGACTGACTTCCAGAGAAACACTCCTCCTCACTCACCAGTAAACATCCAGGGAGCAGACATTGAGGTGGTGGATACCTTTAAGTACCTGGGTGTTCACCTCAACAGTAAACTGGTCACACAACACAGATGCTCTGTATAAGAAGGGCCAAAGCCACCTCCACCTCCTGAGGAGGCTGAGGTCCTTTCCATCCGCTAAACTCCTTTTACCACTTTGTTGTTGGCTCTGTTATTCATATTGCTGTGGTCTGTTAGGGTGCAGAAAGCTCTGACAAGATATGAAGAGACTGCAAAAGCGTTAAGAAAGCTAGCTTGGTTCGAGGCGGCCCACTGGATTATGTGTATGAAAGAAGGATGCTGGTGAAGCTGACCTCCATCTTGGAAAACCCCTCCCACCCTCTGCATTCCACTGTGGTGGTTACGGACAGCTCTTTTAGTTGCGGACTGAGAAATCCAAGATTGAAACTGGAACTCTACCATAGGTCATTTATCCCTTCTGCAGCAAGAGGGTATAACTCCACAGTTTAACTGGTACTGGCATTATCCTGTTAACTATGCTAACATCAGTGAAATATTCAGTACATGTGCAATACCTGTACATTTGTATGTCTGTGTCCTTTATGCTGTTTCTTTTAGGAAAAGTCTCCATTTTTATTCATTATTTTAATTACAGAAAGTTACAATAATAAGCCAATACCTTTTTGTATTTACCTGTATTATTTTTTTTTCCTATTCTCTAAGTGTGTGTGTGTGTGTGTGTGTGTGTGTGTGTGTGTGTGTGTGTGTGTGTGTGTGTGTGTGTGTGTGTGTGTGTGTGTGTGTGTGTGTGTGTGTGTGTGTGCAGCCTTAATGAGGCCCTCACTGTGGGATTCATGAAATCTATTCTATCTTAATGGGACAGACTATTCACACCAAGAACCGCATAATTTTGCCTCTAGATTACCCTGGGATTTGTAAGGTGTCTGTAAAAATCCACATGACCCAGCTCTTGTATTTCATGGAACCATGGAAGATGAGGACTAGAAAGTCATCGATGGATATCTTTGGTAGACATACCCACCCATGAAAAATATAGTTTTTCCTCAAAATTCAATCCATAAAACATGAAGAAAATAAGTATGGCTTTACTGTTATATGCCATGTTTCTAACTAATGCCCAATGTTTTGATTGTAAAAGTGGGAATAAGGATGCAAAACGACAATTTAGGAACTCTGAGCTCCTTCTATTTTAAATCTTTTATATATTTATAATTTTTTGTTCTTTTGAAGCACCTCATGATTTTTTTCTTGACAGACATAAGTTTTCTTTCTTCACTTTCTTTAGAACACCCACAATATAAAGTCTGGAGTCAATGTTTATTAAAAAAAAATTATATATCAGGTTGCACACTTGTATCACCTCCATACATTTGTAAAGGAGAAATACCGTAAAAGAAAAGGATAAAATAAAGTAAAAGTAATTTTTTAAAGTTTTTTTTAAACATGGATAACTCACTTCTCCATCCAAAACAACCATAAATGTATAGGCCCGCAATAGAAATATGCATTTATTGGCCACATTTAAGGATTTTTGTATTTGTAATAAATAACTAAGTTTTAATGACCATGCATGCAGAGGAATATGATCCCAGAAAGGATTATTTACACCAGGAGTGTAATTCGGCCATGACAGTCCCCTTCACTCACATTGCAGTCTTATAATCAACAGAGGGGAAGGCGGGGTACATTGCAGATGTTTCATAAGAAGGTGGAGGTTCCGTAGCTTGTGGTGTGGTGCCCCGTGTTGGTGGAGCTGGATTCCCAAATGCTTCAAATCCAAAGTCTGAATAAGAAGGAGGTAAGTGTCTCATATCCAACACTTCAGGAAGGATGATGATGGGGGCTTTGATCCCTGGGTTAGAAGAAAATTTGATATCCAGGTATACCTGTGGGAGAAAAGCACATATGAGTAAATAAATACCAGTCACCCTGATTCCTATCATTGCATTTTAGCATTAACCTGGTGTTAAAAGTGTATTTACATCATTCTGTCACTAGATGTCACCGTGCCATCACCATTGCTTTCTGTGAGCTAGACTGTTATTCGTTGTTCATGATTTAATCTGTTGACAAGATGATGCATCTTTTTGAAAAGGTACACTATTTTCCTGTAACACTGGCCTTTAAAGATTTGTTAATAAAGTTTTCTAACTGCCTCAGCATTTTGGCTTCATGCAATGTACAATTTACATAAAAACACTCTATTGGAGAAGTTTACCTGCAGTCTGTACTCCAGTTTGATGATGGAACAGTTCATTATAGATGGAGACAGTTCTGTTGGGATGGGGATGACCTTTGCAACTGTTCTTTTGCCAGAGTTTGGATCAACACCATCAGCTTTTGCCTTGAGAACCTGACGCGTTTCAAGTTTCCTCCGTCCTTGGGCGAAGAAGCTCTTCTTCTCATACAGGATAAATTTGGGTTTCACCAAACGACTCGACTGGTTGTTGATCTCAGTAGTGACGGTGATGGCCTCACCTAGCAGGGGGACAAATAACAGTCATGACTGACTAATGTTTGGAGTTTTTGTTTAATTTTTAGATTATTTTGTTTTTGGTTTATTGTCTCCATGGTTGTTTTTGGCAGATGTGTAAATAAATCTACCCATTATAATTATCCATGTTAGCATGTCCTCGGACACAGTGTTGTGCTCACCTTCACTTCTACAGACAAAGGGTTCACCAATTCAATTGGTTTTGGCCTTTTAGCCTCAATCCTGCAAACTTCAAAATAGCTTTTGATGACCTTCATGGACAGAAGTGGCTTATTTGCTTTTATTTTTATTACAAAGCTCCTTTCACCTCACAGTTTAGATGCTCTGCTCTGTAGTGGTGGTAAAACACGTCTGCAATGCTTTCCTCAGAAGCAATTGACCCTAGTACATGTTGGACATTCTTACAGCAATCAAACCTTGAAGGTTTAAATGCACACTCACACACACACACGTGCGCGCACGCACACACACACACAGCCTGAAGCGCAGAATAAGGAATGCAGAATATCAGCAGGGGGACAGATTGAGACAGAATTTCATGTGTCTGTGACAGTGTGTGTCCTGTCACTGTGACCCGATTGATCATGCACACTGGCTGCTTGAGTAAGGAAGATCTCTGTTTGGCTGACTGGTTAGCTTGCGTGACTTTCACCCGGGAGTCTGGGGATTGAATCCTGATCAGAAAATTGTTTTTATATCCGCACACAGATCTCTCGGAATAATTCGCAACATTGACGGCTTCAGCAACTTTGTGCCACTCCGTGGATTTTCTCTTATTTGTTTTGCAAAAGCACTTCCTTTCATTTCTCCACCTCACCCACAAGTACCTCAATTTCTGCTTCTGTGAAATTGTGCTTCCTTGATCTGCCTTGATCTACGGTCGGCATGTCATTGGCTTAGTGCTGCAACAGCCGGCTTATGTATATGTATGAGATCCACAAGGCACTTTGCATTGACTATTTATGGCAGTAAGTGGGCGTGGTGAGGGCGGGATGTGACTAAAATGCAGCTGAGAAACATTCTCGTTAGTCTCCGATTTATGAAGCAGAGATTGCGTGCAGCTGTGCGTACTCCATGTTTGATAGATCACAAACCTGCTTGGCGTGAGTACATTTTTTTCGCTGAGCTTAAGTGCGGTTTTAGTAAGGATTCTATGCAATGTTTGATAAATGAGACCCCTGAACTGTAAACACTTTCCTCCAGTCGCTCTGTGTAGCTAGCAGGGAATTTAATCTCCACAGTTGTGAAGAAGTGATATGTTTCTAGACTTTAAATGATTCTTATAATCAAAAATAACGTAGAAGTAATGGCTCACAAAAATAACTAATAGTTCCAGGAAATTTTTGTCTCAATAGTACCAAAGGTAATATTTTAGATTGTGCATTTTGTTGCTCTGGAAGGTGTAAAATCCCATGATACATGCCCTTTATGGGCCATTCCCACCTGGTCGGCCCAGCCCAGCCCAGCCTGCTTTTTTTCAGGGTGCAACAAGACTGTTTTTCAGCCCTCTTTCTGAGGTGGTCTGCTTCAGGCTGACCAGGGCCAACACACCCACTGCTGACTGATAAACTGGCTTATCAGTCTGCAAATTCACATTAGAGAAAGCCTCTGATTGGTGGGTAGAATCAGCCCACATTAATTAATTACCATTCATTATCATGCTGATTACCTAGAAGCTGAAAATGTCTCTGACTGCATTCCTTGCGTACCTAAGCAAGGATGTGTGGAATCAACCGGGCCAGGCTGGAGCCAACTGGAGCTATCCAGGCAGGGCCGACCAGGTACGGATGGGAATGGCCCATTTTTTAATCTAAAAAAAATTATTCTCCAGTCTTCATTAATTAAAATCATTGCTACTAGTTGGTGTGTCCAATGGACGTAAGGTGCCTTCATGAATAATGGCAAAAATATGCAGTTCTACCTATGCCTGCCTTTGATGACGAGAGTTGTAGGTCCAGTTTCAGAACAACAGCAGTTTTAAAGTCACAATGTCCACAGATCTGCATTCCTCCAAACACATTATAAGATATTTACCAGGTTTGTATCCAGTCTTGTCAATACAGACATCAAATGAAACAGTCCCTGAACCAAAAGCAAGGCGTTTATCTTTACACCCATGCTGAGGAACCTGAAATGCAAACCACATATCACAAAACAGATTCATTCAGTCAATTATGGAACTACAGCTCTCTTCATTTGTCTCACCATGAGTCTTGGCACGTCCATGTCTGCTCTTGACACAAATTTAAAATGAACTTTAGTTTTTTTCTTCAACTTCATTGACTGTTTAAGCTCTGCTTTCAGCTTGTGAACGACTCTACCGATAGTTGAGTAGAAAGACGATGGCATTCTTCTGTAAAGGAAAATGACAAACAATAGTTAGAACCTCAGAAAACTAAAGGAATGAATAAATATATAAAACAAAGATGCAAAAGTACTCTTCAGGTATCTTGAAGCTGAAAGGAAATAAGTGTTTTCCTTTTCCAATAATTTCACTTCCTGAAAAAAATAAAGTTGAAACAGCACATCAATATTTAATAGGCAGGGTATTTTATTTTATTCAATTCATACAGAACATCTCTTACCGTCTTGCCTGGACTCTCTCAGAATGTGCTGTTGGATACTGTAATATTTCTCATCAGACCAGTAAACATGAGATTGGTTGTCCCCGTAATATTCAGTCCAGCAAACACTAGCCTTTCCTTTGGCTAAAAACTCAAGTGATTGGATTTTCATCTCTTTGTCTGTTTCCAGGACAATCCTTCCATTAATGGTATCTCCATTTGTAAAAGTATTCCTGCTGTTGATGGCATCGTATTCAAGTTGAAAGGTTTTGATGGTCATCTTCTGTGGAGTAACAAACACAGACAGAGGTAGAAGTTACAGTAAATAAGCTTTGCTCACCTGCTCTGGAGAGTGTATACGAGCAGAAGCTTGCAGATCCTGAACAACCTGTTTTCCTCGCTTTAGTCATGATGAGAAAAGTGACGAAATAGGTGCTTCCTAGCTTGCAGTTCAGTTTTGGTCAAGAACAACACAGATTTATTTATTTGCTCATGAACCTCACGGGCAAAATATTGTTCTGTCACATTAGTCACCTACTGTCAGATTTTCCATTTGTTTTTGTAAATATTTCCAGCAGGTATTACTGTACATATAAGGTGTAATGTTTCAAAAGTCCTGAGGGAGAATTTTGTATTTCAGTAAATCGGTGTCAGTGACCTCCAAAAAGAAGCTGCTGGACTGGAACCTGTTGAGTGGAAATTTCATCCTGTCCAAAGACATGTTTGTTAAATCAGTAAGAATCCTAAATTGTTATAAATTAACCCATATTAGTTGCAACGGTTCCCAGATATTTTCAGTTCAGCTTCTATAAGTAGCAAGAATAGCATATTTTTAGTCATCTTTGAAATCTATATTATACTTAAATTTTTTGTTGTTTGTTTTTGTGAAGCACCTCATGGTTTTTATCTTGAGAGGCGTTATATAAAAGATTGTTTTCTTTCTTTCAATGAAGGCTGTGAGCTTTAATATCGATGACTGGACTCAAGCATTGTTAAAAGCAAGGCCATAAATCAAACAAAGCTTCAACTTCCAATAAACTCCATTAATAATAATAATAATAATAATAATAGATTAGATGTATGCAGCACTTTCCTAGACACTCAAAGCCCTTTCCATTGTTCACTCAATGCCAGTGATGGTAAGCTACTGTGTAGCCACAGCTGACAGAGGCAAGGCTGCCATTTGCGCCATCGGCCCGTCCGACCACCACCAACACAGGCAAATAAGGTGGCACGTCTTGCCCAAGGACACAGTGGCAGAGTACCCTGGTGGGAGATGGAATTGATCCTACAATCCTCTGATAGGCACCTCGCTTTACCTCCACAGCTACTGCTGCCATATTTGTCATTATTATTTTAAGCTTTTGCAACAAAGACATCATAGTAAAGTGAACTATTTTACAAATGCAATTGATTTTTGGAGATTATTTCAAGACCCCAAATTCTATGGTTAATGATGTACAATTCATTCCAAGGACAGGTTTGGTAATATTACTCACCTTTTGCTGTTATCAGAGAATGTTTGGAATGACCCAACTGCTGAAAAAGAACAGATTTCTTGCAGGAGGGAAAAAATCTGTACAAATTTAAATAAACCATGTATGAAAGGGGATGATAGGTCAAATTATCTGAGCTCGATTATGTTGAAGATGATGGTGGTGGTTCAGACACTGGTTTTGTAGTTGGGGGTGCAGTTCATGGGGCACACCTGCTGGTGAGTCATCGAGACACAGAATGGAGGAAGAGAACAGCAGCAGGCACCTGTGGTGATGAGCTGTGGCCTCCAGGTATGTTTATTTTCCAACACTGGACTGCAGGCTTAACCCTCTGGAGGCAAGCGTTGCAGATTTGCAACTTTAAAACCTACTTACCTGGTTACTCCACGTACGTATTTCATGAGCATTTTTTAACTCAGAAGTACCCCTGAAGGACTTAGTTGTTCACCCTTTTATCAAAACTTATTTTGAGCCTGAGAGGGTTAAAGCTTGGTGAATCACTGGTGGGCTGGAGATTTTCTAGGAGCATAAAGAGTTAACTAATAACACCCAAGAATTAGATCATTTAAAGGTTACCAGCACAAACGTGACACTCAGGCAGGGCAATCCTCTGTTAGTTTCTTTATGCTGCAGTCATAATGAGGAGATGGGAAGCAGCTGTGAGAGGCAGTGGGGAGAAGAAACAAAAGAAGGGAAAAACTAACCACAGCACCATTCCAGTCACATGGCAGTTCTAGAGATTATTTAGAGCATGGTGTGACTGTTTTGCCTAATCAAGCCAGATATAGATAAAAGCGCTTCCTAGTGTGGTGATTTCTAAGTGTTTGCTCTAGATGGAACAGAACACACACCATTTAAATAGTTTTCTTTTGTTGCATCAGTGCTTTAAAGATTTTTCCCAAGTCCTGCGGATCATAGATACTATTTGGGCAAATGTTAGACTTTTGTGTTTGTTTGATTGTCTGTAGGGTTTCACCTTTTAACTCTTCCACAGAGGCCATGTTGGTTCATCTCATATTTGAATTATGATCGTGACCTCTGACCTTAACTTTGATTTGATGCCTGCATTGCTTTTTCAACAGACTGCAGCGTGTTCTAAGGTAATTTTATTAAAAGGCTTTCTGAGAACCACTGTTCTAACAGAGTGCAGAGATTTTTAGGGAATCACCATAGCTCGGTTGTCATGCTTTCACCGCTTTTATTTTCAAAGAATCTGTGGGTAGTGTACATACTTGTGAGAAAGAATTAAACAAGCTTAAATCATTTCAATAACGCTACACATAAGTAAAGATGGAGAAGGAACATCATAAAATGCTGGTGAAGGTTGCCAGTCAGTTGCCCCCCCTATCTCCTGTGATGAACCATACAGTTTTATTGAAAATTATTTTTAATTAGTTGCTATAGAAGCCATATAAACTGGGTTATAGATGCATGTACTGTCTTCACATAAAAATATAAAATAATGATTGTAAAATGTATTCTACTGAACATAATAGATCATCATTGAAAGCATAAACAGCTACATATTTTCTTCAAGGTAAGCTGGAGCAGAATTCTAGCTTTCAATAAACACTTTAAAATAGATACTACAACTCGAGTTTAGGGCTTCTTGTAGGGCTTAAAGTTATTAAATATGCTTTTATTAGAGCAGTGTGTTGCATTACTACATCAAATGTATTGCTATAATATATTATAGTAATGTATGTGGTCTAAATGTGTTCTACAGTGTGTTAGGACTGTCGTGTTCCTGTAATGTAGAACAGTCACGGGTGTTTGTCTTCCTACAAATGCTCGGAAAATATATAAATAGGCTACTTTGTGGAGGAATTAGGACATAATATATAATATAATTTATAATATTATTGAATAATTACCACAAATCGCATGGGGAAAATGTGATTATATTAAATGTTTGTGATTTGTCCCACCATATACCGTTCAAACTGACTTACGGCGCTGGGATGTTTGGAACTGAGAGCTCCATGAACCACGTGGCCGCGAGTCGGCAAGTTCAAAGAGTGTCATAACTTGACATAAATGATTCTTCCTTCCATTTTTGTCTTAACCAAAGAAATTCCAGTAATTGAGCAAAAACTTTTATTTTTTTACATCACATTTTATAAAATAACAGGACACAAAGTGTCAGTACATTTAAAAAATACTTAAAATAATAAAAGGGGCCCAGAGAGCTGCGGAGTGAGTGGAACATTGGGTTGTGAAGGAAGAACAGTTCTCAACAGTGTGATATGAGGGTGTAGAAGATAAAGCCAGTGCAGGTCCATCATGTTCACCAGCTTCACACCGCTGACCACCCCCATGTCATTGCCGCCACAGTGGATGAGAAGGACATCAGGAGCTGCTCTTCCATGTATGGAGTTGAAAAAGAAGGGGTGAAGGTCTTTCCCCCTCAGTCTGCCCCAACCGAACCAGGAGACACAGACGTCAGGGAGGCCAAGGTTGTCTCAGAGGGTCTCTGCAGCTCTCTGGGCACCACGCCTCACGTAGCTGTCTCCAATGATCCAAATGGCTATGGAGAAAAAAATAACAGGTTTGGCCTAGCTGTTTAAAGTACAAAACCATACATGAAGTGGTCAAGACAGGTACTTGGAACTTTCAAGCTGCGTTGTGTAGCCGATGTTGAAGACACACAGGCTGCCATGGTGACCTTTTAACAGATCTCAGAAAAAAATGTAATAAAAGAATGAAACTTAAAAACTCCCAGACCTCATTTCATGATTGCTAATCAGCTATGGCTTATTTATTGTTTGGAACACAGTGAGTTACACAAATTCTAATATATTTTTATTTCTATTACACATACATACTTTTTAACTGTTATTTTCACATGACTGTTATCAGGCTGTCTTGTTCTGGTTCTCATGATAATAATTCTGTTTCTTCCAGTAAGTTATCTTGTGCTTACATCATCTGTATAATGTCTCTTTACTTTTGGTGAATTGTACTGAGTCCAGAATGAAGGCTAGTTGGCTGTACAAGATACAAACAAGTATTACGTTTTGGAAATATATGAAATGTATTTAGCCTGCTAATTTATCTCAAATACTAATAACTACCGTATTTTCCAGACTATAAATCACACTTTTTTCATAGTCTGGCCGGTCCTGCTACTCCTGAGCGACTACACCGCGCCACGGGCCGACTCTGACCCAAGAATGAGTTCCCCTGTCCCGCTGGGAGGGTTTCAAACACCGCCTTCCTCTGCTGGAGACCGTGGCATGCTGCTGCGGCGCATTATCCAGTTATTGTTACTGGTACTTGTCTTGCAATGTGAAACGCTTGGTCTCAGATTTTGTAAGAAAAATAATAAAATTTCCCCCCAAAATACGACTTATGTATGTTTTTTTTCTTCTTCATTATACATTTAATGGCTGGTGCGACTCAGGAGCGACTTATAGTCCATAAAATACTGTACGTTAAAAATAGTGAAAACTTGCTCAAAGCAAAATATATTTTCACTACAGAAATAACTTATAAACTTACTGATTTAATATTTTTTTATTCACAGAAAGGTACTTTTGATGAAAAAGCGCTGCAAACCTCCACCTGAACTCCATGCGGTTGATGGGTGTTCCACAGAGTTAGCTCCGGTTGTAGCTAGGTGGCTACATCTGTTAGCTTGGCTCCCACCTCCCATCGACATAATATATGCGTTAGCTTTGGGTTAGCCAGGGTTAGCTTCAGGTTAGCTTGTAGCTAGTTAGACCGGGTGTCTTCAATTGATCCCAGCCTTACAGCCCCACCTTCAGCTCCATCTCTCTTCCCTTTTTTGGAATTGTCTGGGCTTGACGGAACCTTTGACACGGTCAAAATGGCGGTGGTGGCCACCTCCCATTTGGCCTCAAAAACGTGATATTGGAGCCTATGGAAATGAATTGTCCAGTATGTATATGTCGATGGTCATAACTCTCTCTTTCTACAGCTCTGACAGAACCCTGCCCCCCTCTCCCAATGATTGGACAGGAATTTGAGAAACGTGATTGGTAGCTAAGACTCGTGCTCTCATTGATTCCACCCAAGTTCCTCCCACCGAAGCTAGAATTGAGACAAAATGATTTGTAACACTGTAGATTTGAGGTTTGTACCCGTAGAATGAAATGTGTGTTTTGAGAGTTTTGATTTCAAACTTGTACATTGATTTTTTTTTTATTTTGGAAGTCTGCTAGGTAAAAACCAAAAGTTTCATGTTTCTGAATGAATTTTTGATGTTACAAAATGAGTAGTAAATGTACAAAATAAAAGTTTGATTTTACAAAATAAAAAATACATGTACAAAAGGATCTTTCATGGCGGTTAAAACGAAGAGTCGGAGTACCCGGCCCGGAGGGTTACCGGTGTCCCACCCTGGAGCCAGGCCTGGGGTTGGAGCCCGTGAGCGAGCGCCTGGTGGCCGGGCTTTCGCCCATGGGGCCCGGCCGGGCCCAGCCCGAACCGGATACATGGGCTTGTCCAACTGTGGACCCACCACCCGCAGGAGGAACATGAAGGGTCCGGTGCAATGCGAATCGGGTGGCAGACCAAGGCGGGAGCCTTGGCGGTCCAATCCCCGGACAAGAAAACTAGTTTTTGGGACATGGAATGTCACCTCGCTGGCGGGGAAGGAGCCGGAGCTTGTGGCAGAGGTTGAGCGGTACCGGCTAGATATAGTCGGACTCACCTCGGCACATTGCATTGGCTCTGGAACCCGAGACCTGGAGAGGGGTTGGACACTCTACTTTGCTGGAGTTGCTCCGGGTGAGAGGCGGAGGGCTGGGGTTGGCTTTTTGTTAGCCCCGAGACTCTCTGCCTGTGTGTTGGGGTTTACCCCGGGGGACAAGAGGGTAGCTTCCTTGCGCCTTCGGGTCGGGGAACGGGTCCTGACTGTTGTTTGTGCTTATGGGCCAAATATCAGTTCAGAGTACCCACCCTTTTTGGAGTCCCTGGGACGAGTGCTAGATAGTGCTCCATCAGGGGACTCCATTGTCCTGCTGGGGGACTTCAATGCTCACGTGGGCAATGACAGCTTGACCTGGAGGGGTGTGATTGGGAGGAACGGCCCACCTAATCTGAACTCGAGCGGTGTTTTGTTATTGGACTTCTGTGCAAGCCGCAGTTTGGCCATAACGAACACCATGTTCGAACATAAGGATGCCCACCGGTACACTTGGTACCAGGGACGCCTAGGTCACAGGTCGATGATAGATTTTGTAGTCGTATCATCTGCCCTGCGGCCATATGTTTTGGACACCCGAGTGAAGAGAGGGGCGGAGCTGTCAACTGATCACCACCTGGTGGTGAGTTGGATCAGATGGCAAGGGAACATGCCGCGTAGACCTGGCAGACCCAAACGCATAGTGAGGGTCTGCTGGGAACGCCTGGCAGAAGAACCTGTCAAGACGGTCTTCAACTCCCACCTCCGGCAGAGCTTTGACCACGTCCCGAGAGCAGTGGGGGACATTGAGTCCGAGTGGGCCTTGTTCCACTCTGCTATTGTCGAGGCGGCTGTTGCTAGCTGTGGTCGTAAGGTGGCCGGTGCCAGTCGTGGTGGCAACCCCCGTACCCGCTGGTGGACACCAAGAGGTTCGGGGAGCCGTCAGGCTGAAGAAGGAGGCCTCAGGCCGTGGCTGGTCTGTGGGTCTCCGGAGGCAGCAGACAGGTACCAGATAGCCAAGCGGAGTGCAGCAGTGGCAGTTGCCGAGGCAAAATCTCGGGCGTGGGAGGAGTTTGGTGAGGCCATGGAGAAAGACTATCGATCGGCTCCAAAGAGGTTCTGGCAAACTGTCCGGCGCCTCAGGAGAGGAAGGCAGCAACTCACTCACACTGTTTACAGTGGGGATGGGGAGCTGCTGACGTCAACTGAGGCTATAGTCGGACGGTGGAAGGAATACTTTGAGGAGCTCCTCAATCCCACCAATGCGCATTCCGAGGAGGAACCAGAGCTGGGAGGCCTGGGGATGGACTGTCCGATCTCGGGGGCAGAAGTTGCTGAGGTAGTCAAACAACTACACAGCGGCGGAGCCCCATGGGCGGATGAGGTTAGTCCTGGGTATCTCAAGGCTATGGATGTTGTAGGGCTGGCATGGTTGACACGTCTCTACAACATTGCGTGGTCATCGGGGGCAGTTCCTAGGGAGTGGCAGACCGGGGTGGTGGTCCCCATCTTTAAGAAGGGTGACCTGAGGGTGTGTTCCAACTATAGGGGGATCACACTCCTCAGCCTCCCTGGAAAGGTCTACTCCAAGGTACTGGAGAGGAGGGTCCGATCGATAGTTGAATCTCAGATAGAGGAGGAGCAATGTGGTTTTCGTCCTGGCCGTGGAACTGTGGACCAGCTCTATACCCTTGCAAGGGTGATGGAGGGGGCATGGGAGTTTGCCCAACCAATCCACATGTGCTTTGTGGATTTGGAGAAGGCTTATGACCGTGCCCCCAGGGGCACCCTGTGGGGGATGCTCCAGGAGTATGGGGTGGGTGGCTTTCTGTTAAGGGCCATTCAGTCCCTTTACCAGAGGAGCGTGAGTTTGGTCCGCATAGCCGGTAGTAAGTCGGACCTGTTCCCAGTGAGGGTTGGACTCCGCCAGGGCTGCCCTTTGTCACCGGTTCTGTTCATCACTTTTATGGACAGAATTTCTAGACGCAGCCGTGGTGTGGAGTGTGTCGAGTTTGGTGGCAGGAGAATCTCGTCTCTGCTTTTTGCGGATGATGTGGTCCTCCTAGCTTCATCCAGCTCTGACCTTCAGCTCTTGCTGGGTAGGTTCGCGGCCGAATGTGAAGCGGCTGGGATGAGGATCAGCACCTCCAAATCTGAGACCATGGTTCTCGACCGGAAAAGGGTGGCTTGCCACCTCCGGGTCGGGGGAGAGGTCCTACCTCAAGTGGAGGAGTTTAAGTATCTCGGGGTCTTGTTCACGAGTGAGGGTAGGAGGGATCGGGAGATCGACAGGCGGATTGGTTCGGCGTCTGCAGTGATGCGGACGCTGAGCCGATCTGTCGTGGGGAAGAGGGAGCTGAGCCAGAAAGCCAGGCTCTCGATCTACGTCCCAATCCTCACCTATGGTCATGAGCTTTGGGTAATGACCGAAAGAACGAGATCGCGGATACAAGCGGCTGAAATGAGTTTCCTCCGTAGGGTGGCCGGGCTAAGCCTTAGAGATAGGGTGAGGAGCTCGGACATTCGGGAGGGACTCGGAGTTGAACCGCTGCTCCTCCGGATCGAAAGGAGCCAGTTGAGGTGGTTTGGGCATCTGGACAGGATGCCTCCTGGACGCCTCCCCGGGGAGGTGTTTCGGGCATGTCCTGCCGGCAGAAGGCCCCCGGGTCGACCCAGGACACGTTGGAGAGGTTACATCTCCAATCTGGTCCGGGAAAGCCTTGGGGTCCTGCCGGAGGAGCTGGTGGACAAGGCCGGGGAGAGGACGGCCTGGAGCTCCCTAGTTGGGATGCTGCCCCCGCGACCCGGACCCGGATAAGCGGAGGAAGACGACGACGACGACGATGTACAAAATGAAATGTTCCTGTTACAAAACAAGAAATACAAGTACGAACTGAGAATTACAAGTTAGAAAATTAAAGTTACAAGTTACAAATCCAAAGTTACATGTCATGAAACATGTTCCAAGTTACAAAACTCGGTACAATTTACATTGAATATTGTCCCAATCCCAGCTCCATAATGCAGGAGGGTGTGGCCTTGTGGCCTAGACTGAAACATAGGACTGAAACTGTTCTGGAATCAGGTTCAGAGCTGGAGAGGTGAAACCTAAGCCGCCCCCCCCCCACCCCCCACCCCCCACCCACACACACACACACCACCCCTCCTCTGTTTAATGTAGCTTGTTTTACACAGGTGACCTCCTTCTCTCCTCTCTCAAATAATCTTCTGTAACTTCTAGCAAAAACATAACAAAGTTAATATGAATGTGTGAAAGATTCATTTCATTGTCTTTTTTAACTCCCAGTTTTTATTTTAATTATATATATATATATATATATAATTTTTTATTTTATGTATTTTTTTTCTCCACATTCCTAAAATGTATTGTTGAAATCATTCAGAGGAGGGTACATTCCATATGCTCCATAAGGAGGAGGAGGATCAGAAGGCTGTGGTGCGAATGGTGGAGGTGGCGAGGACACGCCCCAAACTGGAGGGGTCAGATTCCCGAACGGCTCATATCCAAAACCTGCAGCAGCTGGTGGTGCTGAAGCTGCAGCAGGGACTCCAAAGGCTGGGAGGATGAAGATGTTAAATTTGATCTCTGGGTCTGAAGCATACTTGACATCTAGGTAAACCTGTGTGAAGATGTAAAAATAGGTAAAAATCTAAATCAGTTTCAAACAATTAGGCAACCTAATGTGCAGTGTTGCTCAGAATAAATTATATGTTGTTCCATAATGAAAAAAAAACCTTGTAACACAAATCAATAAAACTGGATAAAATATGTTCAATATTTATTAAAAAAAAAGAGTAAGTTATGGTCACACTTCGGGTACAGAAACCACAAAAACAGGAGTTAAATCTGACAGGAAACAGTTTTGTGTGCTTTGACGGGCCCCCGTTTGGAGAAATAGAGAGCAGTTCTGGTTGTATTGATAGGCTAACAGCTAGCTGCTTACCCTGAGTCTGTACTCCACTTTGATGATGCTGCAGTTCATGATGGACGGCTCCATCTCACGAGGAATGGTGATGACCTGCGTGACGTTCTGCGAGGTGCACGGTGCGATTGGCGCTCCCACTTCTTTAATCAAGTCTTTGCAGTGGAGTCTTCTCTTCCCACGAGCGAAGAAGCTGTGCTTTGTATAAATGCAGTACTTGGGCTTGATCTCACGGGATGAATCGTTCTTAATGAATGCCAAAACCTTTAATTGTTCTCCTGTCATGCAAAGAAAAGACAAACTAGCTTTGTGGTGTCCTTATTGAAAGACAAATCAATATGACAATTGACTTATATTACTTTAACCCTCCCACTGTGCTAATGGGTGTAACCCCGCGAGGAAAGTTGGCCATTGAGCAGGATTGATGGTTTATCCCTTGGGTCCATGTGGCAGGGGTGAGGAGTGAGCACCACCTCACCCCTGCCATGTGGACCTCAAGGAACAAACCATCAATCCTGCTCAATTGTCAATTTTCCTCGCGGGGTTACACCCATTAGCACAGTGGGAGGGTTAAAGACACTGACCTTGACAGAAGCCAGATTTTTCAAGTTGCACGTCCATGGCTACAGTTCCAGAGGTAAAAATGTTCATTTTTTTATCCTTTGACTCATGCTGAGGTGTCTAAAGCACAGATAGATTAATAAACACAAGTTGAGGTAACATAAGGATAAACAGAACTGGAATTTTGAGTCTCAGGAGCCATTGATCCTTGTCCATGTGTGGTCAACACAACTAGAGCTAAGCTACTGGAGGCATGATAGATAAAATGCATCAAACTTATTAAGAGTTACCCAGATGCAAAGCACTTTTAAAGGTTTATTCAGATTTCTAACAGAAAATCAAGCATGACAGAACTGACAGACGTGCTTTTGAGCACATACCATCACTCCAGAAGCAGGACTCAAGTCTGGTCTTGGAACAAAGCTGAGCTTGGTGCTTTCTGTCTTGTCCATTCTCAATGACCTGCTCAGCCTCGCTTCCAACAAATAGACTATTTTTCCATGGGCGCCTTTGAAAGAAGGAGGAATGTTCCTGAGGAGCAAAGATGTAAAAACATCTACAGTTACATAAATAATTATTGATATAATTATTTTTAAACTTTCCCTGTTCTCACAATTTAGGCCAAAATAATGGTGGATCTGAGGGGTTTGCTCCTAAACAGGAAGAGACGTGAATACTCCTGTTGCATAACTTTAATGAGTTCATGGTGTGACAGACTACATCCAGATCTGTCTGTAGTGTGCGTGTGTGTGTGTGTGTGTGTGTGTGTGTGTGTGTGTGTGTGTGTGTGTGTGTGTGTGTGTGTGTGTGTGTGTGTGCGTGTGTGCGTGTGTGTGTGTGTGTGTGTGTGTGTGTGTGTGTGTGTGTGTGTGTTCTGTGTGTGTATTTGAGTGTTTGGTGTGTAAATGTGGTCTGTCCCAACCCCAAACTTCCTTTATTTACTTTTATAAGTTGTTGTATGTAGATATTCTTCCGTATACTGTCTATGTGTTACATAAGTGGAAAAAAAACACTTTGAAAGAAGTTTCTTACTGATGAGGGAACTGAAAGGAGAATCTGTAGACATGGATTCCTGGGGGCAACACGTTGGAGTCTAAGCAAATAGCAAGAAATGTTAAAGATTTCTTTAGCAAACAAAACAAAACCTGGGAAGAAACCAGAAAGTTAAAGCTGCAATGGTAAATCTGCAAACCAAGCTAGTTTTTAAACACAAACACGGTCACACACCATCCTGTCAGCTGTCCTCCCCAGGACACAGCTTCCTGATACCACGACACATATTGCCACGGTAAACAAGATAGTGCCAAACACCATTCATCGTTTTCTACTTCCAAACGTCTTTTGTAGTCTGTGACTTCAAATAGTGTTTTTCTTTTGGGGACTCTAGTAATTTGTCCTAAAGTTGAAGGACTTGTTCGACGAGACTTACAACCTGATAGTTCAATAGTTGCTTTCGGTCTGGAACGTGTTATTGGTGGAGCTTTTTAAGCAAATGCAAGAGAACCACAATTTTTTTATTTTTATCATTTCATTGTTTTTTAATGTCCACAAAATATTCCTAACATATTACTAACCAGCTGGCTGCTGGGTTGTCAGTTTTCTCCTTTCAAAACAAAGGAAATAGGGACGTAGCTACTGTTTACCATCAGTGAGCGTGGGGGTGCCGTGCCTCCTGCGAGCTAATGCTGCAGCGTCCACAGTTGTAATTTGACGACGGCCGGCAAAAAGCTCCAGTTGTTTAAAGTGAATGCTGTAACCACATTTTACCACAGGGTGTCATTTTTACTTAATTTCTACATAATGCACCTTTAATGTTAAACAATTTAAGTCAAGAATATTTGAAGGGAATTTCTAATAATCTGTTCTTTGCTGCTTCATCCTCTTTAGGGTGGCAGGAGCTGGTGTCCATGTCCAGTGGTCAAAATGATGATTATGATGTATTTGAGAAGATAACGGGAGTACTTTGTGCTAATCTAATCTCAGTGGTCTGGTGTGTGTTACTGTGAAACAGAAGACTTGATTGCATAACATGTTTGAAATGTTTTTCAGTGTTTGAAAAAAATATACAAACCACAAACTCCTGGGTTTGCATGTCTGACTGCAACCTAAGAATTTACTGTAAAAACAACAAAACTAAGGATCAACTAAAGTCACTTTGTTTTTTTGTTTTTTTTTTTAAAGGAAGCCTGTCTCGGGTCTCCTTCACCAAACACATTTAAAAAGATCTGCCTCCCATCCTATTTACAAATGTATTTCTTTATTTGTTTGTTTATTTATTTACTTATTTGTTTGTTTACTCGTCTATTTACTTATCTTTTAGGAGGATCAGCCACTTGAGCCGAACCATCTCATTTACAAGTGGGTCCTCCATAGAAAGTTTAAATGAAAACAGAGCCCAAGATGACACACACATTTCCCGAATAATGTAAAAACAATGGGGGACGATCAAAAACACACAAAAAATAAACATGCAAAGGGCACAATGAATCAGGACATTCATAATATACATAAGACAACACATAGAACAGATTACTGTCAAGTTACAGTAAATTCATAAAGAATAATCCATAAAAACAGGTTGCAGGCGGGCATTATATCTTCTTGTATCAAGGTCTAGTAGATCTTTGGTCATTCCAATTGAGCTTTAATAGAAGAAGACAGCTTCCCTTTGTCTCTTTTTTATTATGAAGAGCCACAAATGAAATCTGAGTTCTGCAAATGTTGTACCGTGACCGGAACGGTATTAAATACAGGAACAGCACATCCTTCTTCATCCAACTTGCACTATATTATCATTTGTGTCGTTGGTGTACAAATGCATGCTTGGAGCACTTTTCTGATGTCTTGTGATTTGATTTGTGTTTTATAATTCCTCCTTATAGAAGCCAACCAGCGAGTCACTTCCTATTTACAGGAGCTTATTCAACAATCACAGAAAAATAAGAAAAAACTCAAAAGTTTGAGCTGTTCTTGAATGAAGTAAAATCACAACACCAAGCATTTTGTGGAACCGAGTGCACAAAAGAGACATTTCTGAGTCCGAATTGTTGAATACTTACATGTTTCTGAACTCTGGTTTGTCAGCTGGATTTGTTTGCCATCTACAGAGAGAAGAAGTAGATTCAACTCGAGGCAGTTTAACAAGATCCTGTCTGAAGTTGATTTTTTTTTAAATGAATCAATTTTTTTAAACAGATGTGTTGTTACTTCTGTTTGTTTTTGTCTTTTGTAAACAATTACAACACTGAATGGTGTTTCAAAACTGTAATGATGCATTTATTTGAGGAAGATGATGAGGCTGATTGTAAATTGTAAAAGTGTGTAATAAAATGGAACTTCTGCTTTTAGAACAGGTTAGACGGATAATTAACATTTAATTTTGAACAGTTTAAATAACAGTTATTATTATTATTATTATTATTATTACTCAAGGTGACAGTGCAGCACATACAAGGAGACAACTAACTTAAACTAACCAGTACTATTATATACTACTATAATACTCCTATAAACTAACAACAACAATAATAATAATTGTGAAATGTATTGTCTGTAAATAACCATAAACATCATCACCATCATCAATATTATAATGATGACCAAATGTTAAAGAAAAACAGTCCTAAAAAGGGATTTTTGTATCTACAGTGGTTGTGTGAAAGCGGGCCAGCTTGGTAACGTGTGTAAAAATTCAAAAGCCCACTAGAACATGGTTTGTTTTGACTGAACTAAATCAATCAGCCTAAAGCGTTGAGCGTCATCTCATCTATTGAATTTTGCATTAATCTGTATGAGTTCATTTGCAAAATATAAATCTGTTTTTATAAATGTTCAAAAATGCATCTTATAATTATTTACATCAAACTTCAGGTGAAATCTGTCAAGAAACAGTTTGGCATTTTAGTCATTTTAATAAACAAATGTTCTCGGTCCATTTATGGAATCTGGTTGCCCACAAGCAGAAAAATAACAGAAGTTGAGTTTGCAAAAAGACAAAAATTTTTTCATAATACATACATAAGTAAATAAAAACTTACGCTTGAGGTTTTTGTCCTGGACAAAGTACTGCCTAACGCTAAAGTACTTGTCTTTGGAGTGGTATGTGTGGGTGGTATTCCCGTGCCTCTCTGTCCACAAGACCTCAGCCTTCCCCTTGAACTTAATGTACAAGAAGTCCACCTCACAGGTTTTGGCCACTTCCAGCCTCACCTCCCCACAGACGACATCTCCGTTGGTGAAGGTGTTCTGCTCGTTGATGGGATTGTAATTAACCTCTATTTTCTTGACGGTAGACTGCATGATAAACAACTGACGCCTAAAAGGAAATGCCAGAGTAGAGTAATAGGACGCTCAGTGTGAAGACTCCTCCTCCAGCAGCTGGAGGGTGTGATTTTGTCCCTGGTGTCTCCTCCTCTCAGAGTCAAAAGGCACAAACAGGCATGCAGTCCTCCAGTCATAATGCTTGTTTTTATCAGAATGAAAATTTCTTGAAAACAGATTATCAGGTGTGCATTTCCAAAAGGGTTGGGGGGGTCATTGGGGTGGAACAAAAATAAAAAACGTTAGGTCAGAATTTCAGGATTGTGTTTGTTTTGAGCTGCAGTCTGTCTGAAACGTAATCTGAGATTGTCAAATGGGCTTGTCAGACAAATATGGGGGATCGAGTCTGTGAAGTTCCATGTGTGAATTGCAAGACCTTGCTTTAGTGCCACTGGATATTCGAACATAAAGAATTTCAGAAGATGCTTTTATTTCTCAAAATAATTGACCATGCTCATCTTTAATACTACATGTTTTAATTTCCATAGAAGTATGAGTTTAATCTCCACTTCTCTCTTAAATTCCTATACACCAACATTATTAAACAAGGAGATCATTAAAAAGGCCATTTAAAAATGTGTATTCTTGTTTCTTGAATCTCAGTTAACCTATGGTCTTTATTCTGGCAGGAATAAAGCTTAGTGATTTCAGCTCCAACACCTACATCTAAAATATGTGAAACTATTTTGTCCTACTGAACACACTAGTCAGAGGAACTCCAAGCTGCTTTCTGTTCCATTTTTATGATGCTTTGTCAGCAAAGTCATAAGCTTCATGATGATAGGATTGCTGTTATAAAATGAAACATGGTGTGCAGATCTCCGCTTAAAAATTAACTAAATTGCGCTCAAATCTAAATAATAAACAAAATTTTACTCAGGGGCAGACTGAGATATCTAAGATCATTCATTACCACCGCAGTAAGTGTAGAACTCCACAGTTTAACTGGTACTGGCATTATCTGTCTACATGCTAACATCAATGCAATATTCAGTTCAGTACTTACACAATACTGGATGTACATTAGTATGTCTGTATCCCTTATGCTGCGTATTTTTGGAAACCCAATTTTCTAATTTTATTCGTTATTTTTAGTGATTGAAGGTTACAATAATAGCTTGCTGCCTTTGTGTGTTTACCTGTACTCTTTACAATAAAGAAACCAGCCGTAACAGACGTTTGCACAAGAGAAAACCACATAATGGACTGGGACGCTACACGGATCATAAACACAGAACAACAAAAATACAGAGATAGATCAAACAAGCAATAGAAAGAAGGAGACGTGGATACACAACTATGAACAGAGATGATGGAGTATTCACATTGGATCATGCATGGGACAGTGTCGGGCAGCAGAGGGTGACATTGTCCTCTGCTGCTCGCGGATAAACAGCTGTGACACCACCAACACCAACGATCTCTGATGATGACTAGAGGCATTAGTCAAAACATGTCAGGTAAAAAATATACTTTTTTACTAAACTGTGTAAAAAACAGAATAATGGATTACGAAGTTAAACACAGAACGGATGTAAAAAAGAGTTTAAAAGAATTGTACTGAGGGAATTTCCCTGTCAGAGCCCAAGTCCCCAAACCAGCCAATTCCAGCTAGCCGGTCTCCACCCAGGACCACAACTCCCAGCATGCTCCTCACGGGGATTCCCTCCACGTCACACCTACGTCACTAACTACGACTATATACGGAAGTTGCCTCTCCAGCTCACCACTCAGTCATCGTTTCTTCAGATCCATGATCAGAGTATCAAATCAACTTTTCCATCCGACGAACTGTCTACTCACAGTAAGTGCTCTTACTTACCTTTGGAAAAACCCAGCATCTCCGTGTAACCTCACTGACGCTCGGACGCTTGGGGATTCCTAGATCAATCTGCGAGCCGGCGTATCACCGACGCTAGCACGCTCGCCACAGCTCAACTCCCTGTATCCATCCAGCCAGTCTGACAGGATGACTGAGTCCATTAGTCCTGTGGCGTTTGAGCGTTTAAAGAATGAGGTTGTGCTGCTCCACGCTTTGGTCGATCGGCTCAACACCAAGGTGAACTCTCTAACCGACCTCACCCTTCAGTTATCTACCTCACTCAACGCTCTCCAGCAGCAAGCCCTCGCTCCGGCTAAGGAGGAGCCACAGCTCAGCCTTCCGGAGAAGTGGAATGGGGTGGATGGGAGCCCCGATGGCCTGCTCGCCTCCCTGGATGTGCAGTATGAATGCCAACCAGGAAAATACCTCAATGCCCGCTCTCGGGTGGCGCAACTCACCTCACTTCTCTCTGGATGCGCTCAGGAGTGGGCCGCCGCTCTTTATAATTCTAAATTCCCTGCCTGCAATGACTATGCTGCTTTTGTGGCCGCCCTCAGGAGGGCCTTCATTCCACCCAGTAGTGAGGTGGGGGCTGAGGCACGTCTCCTAAAACTCTGCCAACGGGAACGCTTGGTGTGCACCTATGTGTCAGAATTTCGCACCATCGCTGCCAAACTCCAGTGGGATAACTCTGCCCTTCGGGCTGTCTTCTTAGAGGGGCTTGCACCCTACATCCGAGGTGAGATGACGGGAAGGGAACTGCCCCAGACCTTGGATGAAATAGCCGATCTTGCGCCGCGCATCGACCAGTGAGTCCTGGTTTGACCCACATCCTTTGCCCGCCCTCTCAGAACTCCTGGACATCTGCCTCATTCACCTATGCCAGCACCGGGACACACCTCAACCGAGAAGCCAATGCAGCTAGGCCACCTCCAGCTGGGAGAGAGAGAGAGAGCGACGGTGGCGCGAGGGTCTCTGTGCTCATTGTGGCTCCCCCCACCACCACCGCCTGGACTGCCCGTTATGGACGGGAAACGAAGGCACCCACTGAGTATCAGGGTAGCTCAGTCTGGGTCATCCTCTGCCCCTGTCTCTCCCCACTGACTCCTCCTTCCCATCACTCTCCTTCATGGCGAGACCTCACACCAGATATACGCTCTGGTGGACTCGGGGGCCGCCAACAACTTCGTTGATGCGGATCTGGCCAAACGCCTACGGATCCCCCTGACCTGCCTAGAGCGGGTTATTCCGGTGACCTTGGTGGACGGCAGGCCTCTCCAGCCCTATCCTGTCCAAGACCGAACCCAGTCACTCCAGATGATCATCCAAGGCCACCAGGAGACCCTCCATTTCCTGATCATCTCCGCTCCCTCCTCTCCACTTATCCTGGGGTTCCCCTGGCTCTGCCTCCACGACCCCCAGATTTCCTGGTCCCAGAACTGCCTGTTAGGCTGGGGGACCCGGTGCCAGGCCCACCTCTCTTCTCCCCCACCCACTGCAGACCGCTCGGCTGGCGGACTCGGACCTTCACCTCCCAATCTGCTTCTGCCCTATCAAGACCTTGCCACAGTCTTCAACAAGTGGCGCGCTACCACACTGCCGCCTCACCGCCCTTATGATATGGAAATCAAGCTGCAACCAGGAACCAGCCCTCTCAGAGGGCACATTTTCTCTCTCTCTCCCTCCGAATCTAGAGCTATGGATGAGTACATGAACCAGGCCCTCCAGCAGGGCTTCATCCGACCCTCCTCTTCCCCGGGTGCCGTGGGCTTCTTCTTTGTGAAGAAGAAGGAGGGTGAGCTTCGTCCCTGCATAGATTACCGGGGTCTTAATGAGATCAACATCCGGGACCATCACCCCCTGCCACTCCTCACGACTGCTCTGGACTCTATCTCCCAAGCGCAGATCTTCACCAAACTGGACCTCCGGAGCGCCTACAACCTGGTCTGCATCAAAGCAGGGGAGAAATGGAAGACCGCATTCATCACACCCACCGGCCATTGAGAGTACCAGGTCATGCCCTTCGGGCTGTGTAACAGCCCTGCTGTTTTTCAACGCCTCATTAATGATGTCCTCCGTGACATTCTGGGCCGGTGGGTGTTTGCCTACCTGGACGACATCCTAATTTATTCCAAGACCGAGGCCGAACACCTCCACCACGTTCGTGCCGTCCTGACCCGGCTCCTGGACAACAACCTGTTCTATAAGCCCGAGAAATGCTCCTTCCACCAGCGAACCATCTCATTCCTGTGCTTCATAATTTTTGGATCAGGGCATAACCATGGACCCTCAGAAGGTCCAGGCGGTCGCTGACTGGCCCCTTCCGACAAGCCGGAAACAACTACAGAGTTTTTGGGGTTTCTGCAACTTTTACCGCCGTTTTATAAGGAACTTCAGCACCGTAGTTGAGCCTCTCTCACCCAACCAAGCCTACCCGGCCATTTGTTCCGCCTAACTCCAGACACCATTCACGCCTTCCGCCATCTGGTCACCTGGTTCATGACTGCCCCCGTCCTCCACCATCCAGATACTACTGTACCCTTTGTGGTTGAGGTCAATGCCTCAGATGTCGGCGCCAGGGCAAAACTATCCCAAGGCGGGCCCGACGACAGACTCCATCCCTGCGCCTACTTCTCTAGGAAGTTTTCCACCACTCAGCAGAAGTATGGCGTGGGTGATCATGAACTGCTGGCCATAAAATGGGCACTGGAAGAATGAAGACAGTGGCTTCTGGGCACCACCCAGCCTTTCACGATCTGGACGGACCACCAGAACCTTACTCACATCAGCTCCGCCAAGCAGCATAATCCTCGCCAGGCCTGCTGGGCCCTCTTCTTCGAGCCCTATGATTTCCATCTCGCCTACCGCCCTGGAACAAAGAATCAGAAGGCTGATGCCCTCTCCCGCCAGTTCTCAGACTCCACGCCCCACGTCCGAGCCTGCACCGATTCTACCAGAACACCGATTCCTGGCCCCCCTGAGGTGGCCGTTGGAAGAGACTATCCAGCACGCCCTCCAGGACGACCCCGCACCTCCAGAGACCCCTGCGACTCGTCTCTATGTCCCTACATCCTGCTGCAGCGAGGCGCATTCCTGGGCCCACTCGTCATGCATGTCTGGACATGCGGGGTTCTCTCGGACTCTGAAGTTCCTCCAGCGGGCCCTTTGGTGGCCGCTAGTGGTGTGCATCTCTACCTGCCTCACGATTCGATCCGATTCCGATTATCTGCCTAACGATTCGATTTGAGTCTGAAATGCATCACGATTCTTCACACAAAAATTTTCATTACTTGATAAAAGCAGTTGAATAGTTTTCAATTTCTTTTTGATTTCGAAATCCCTGAAAAACAGAACATTCATCTATTCACTATAGTGAGCAATAATTTTTAAAGTGTGCTGCCTATAATTACTTAAATAATATAAGAAATTATGTTTTCGGTAGAGCAGCTTTAAGATAGAATACTACTGAACTTAAAAAGAGTAAACAAATACTGTGTTAAGTGATTCTTTCACATCCAGGATCCCAAAACCATAATTAGCCCAGACATCCGATTTAAATGTAACGGGTACATCTTTGATTACTGGTAATGTTGGCCCTGTATCCCTGTCTGCCTTTTCTGTTTTAAATTGGAGCTAGGGCAACGCAGCATGTCATTGCAACTCTGCCCCCAGAAGTAATTATAAAACCTCAAAACTTTATTGTCCTGCATAGACATAGACCAGGGGTCGGAAACCTGTTCCCATCAAAGAGCCATTATTACCCATTTCCCACAGTAAAGAAAACACCGCAGCAGCCGCGGCGTTGTGGGCGGGGACTACCCTCAGACAGTAGAGCGCTGCTCGCAACAGGTGACAGCAGCCAGTACTGGTCGCTTGTGTACGTCAAAGTTATCTTTCATAAGACGATAATCAATAAAACAATTTATATAAAGTGGATCCAGAAGCTGTAGCCCATCTCTGCCTACAATATTTTGGTATTTTTCACCCTGTTGGTGGTTTTACTGAGCAGGTGCCACTTTTGTCATGCGTTTCTTTTTAAAACATGTTTAGACTGTTAAGAATACAAATCCAGGCTCTGTCACGTTTGCTTGTTGTAATTAAACTTTGTAAGTGGGGAAGGTCAGAAAAGGATCTGATCAATTTGTTTTCCCCTCATTTACAATGACGGAGATAACGGCGCAGTGCGCCTGGCTCTGGTGTTAATCAAGTTAAATTATATCTCTTTGCAACAATTTTCACAAGAAAACAGAACGGTTAAAAGCAGGGCTTGCGTTGACCGGATGGTTCCCGTATTTGACCGTTTATTTTGACTCAGAAAGAATAGAAAGAACTACCCCGACACAAGCAGATGAACTGACACTTTATTCATTTCGCGCAGATGTAGCTAAATCACTCAAGAAATGATTCTCATCTGAGCTTGACACGGAGCTCAGCGCAGCTCGCTGTCAGCGCGTACGTACGGCGCACATCGAGCTGAAGTTGTGGAGAGGGGCTTGGAGCACGTCGCAGAACCAAAGCGCATGCAGGAAGATTCCTCCGACTGAAGCGAGACTTGTCACTTAGAAAATGCTCCCTGATGAAACTTTGGCTGAATAGCGCTTGTTCCTGTCTCCAATGTGGCGACACATCCAGGAGCTGAGGAGAATCCCAGAATCTCACGTCCTAGTCAGCTCAGAATGCACCTTTATGATTACGCACAAGCGTGACGCGTCAACCCGGTCTCACAGTAAGACCAGGTTGGAGCTGTTCAGGTTTACGCAGACAGTCTTTACATTTAGAATTGGCATACAGATGTAAAATTAATGCAGTAAAATATAAAGCATTTTATTTAAATATCCATTCATTATTTTACAAGCACAGAGAGCCGCATCAGATGGATGGAAGAGCCGCATGCGGCTCCAGAGCCGCGGTTGCCGACCCCCGACATAGACATAGGGAGAGAATCTCATTATGTCATGTTGCTGCATCGATGTGGAATCATGCATGGCTGAATCGCGATGCATCTTAGAATCGATCATTTTTCCCACCTCTAGTGGCCGCGCATGGCGAAGGATGTTAAGGAATACACTAGCGCCTGTGACATCTGCGCCCGCTCCAAGACACCCAGCCAGGCCCCTGTTGGGGCCCTCAGACCACTCCCGGTACCCAGCCGTCCCTGGTCCCACGTGGGCCCGGATTTCTTCACAGGACTCCAGCCGGTCATCAACCTCAACACTGTCCTCACGGTCACAGACCAGTTTTCAAAAGCAGTCCACTTTATCGCCCTTCCGGGTCTCCCTTCGGCCCGATGCACTGCGGAACTGTTCCTGGAAAACGTGGTGCGCCTCCACAGCTGTCCCCTGTTGATATGGTTTCCGACCGGGGCCCCCAGTTTACGGCCCGGTTCTGGAAGGCCTTTTGTCGCCTAATGGGAGCCTCGGTCAGCTTGTCCTCAGGCTATCACCCGCAGACCAATGGACAGACAGAGCGGGTTAACCAACAGCTGGGTCGTTACCTCCAGTGCTTTGTCTCTGCTCAACCCTCGCAGTGGCCACAATACCTCCTTTGGGTGGAATTGTCCCACAATCTACACACCTCCTTGATCACTCACATGTCCCCTTTTGAGGTCTGCTATGGCTATCAGCCCCCAGTCTTCGCCCAACAGGAGCCTGAGGTTGCCGTTCCTGCCGCGCAGTCCCTGGTGAGGCGCTGCAAGAACGCCTGGCTAAAGGCACAAGCTTCCATCACCCGAGCGAATGCCCGCTACACCCGCAAACATCTCTGCCAACACCGTCCTGGTCCCTCCTAGGCACCTGGGGTTAAGGTCTGCGTGTCCATTGCGGGTCTCCGCGCCGGATCCAAAAAGCTCGCTCCCCAGTTTCTTGGGCCTTATACTGTGCAGAAGGTGATCAACCCAGTCTCGTATCAGCTGCGATTGCCGGCAGGTCTCCGTATCCATCCCACTTTCCACACCTCCCTGCTCAAGCCTTATGTGGATTCTCCCCTCTTACCGCCTCCGGCGCCTCCGTCTACCTGTTTCCTTGACGGTGAGCCCATCTACAACGTCCGACACGTCCTGGACGCTCGTCGCCGGGGTCGGGGATGGCAATACCTTGTCGACTGGGCGGACTACGGCCCAAGAGGATCGCTCCGGGGAAACTGCCCGCTCCATCCTGGACCCTTCCCTGGACTTTTGGGACCGCTGGGGTCCCTCTGGGACTTCGGGAGCCTTCCCTAGACGGGGGGGGGGGGGGGGGGGGGTTCCTGTCAGAGCCCAAGTCCCCAAACCAGCCACTTCCAGCTAGCCGGTCTCCACCCAGGACCACAACTCCAAGCATGCTCCTCGCGGGGATTCCCTCCATGTCACACCTACGTCACTAATCGCGACTATATATGGAAGTCGCCTCTCCAGCTCACCACTCAGTCATCGTTTCTTCAGATCCATGATCAGAGTATCCAATCAACCTATCCATCCGATGAACTGTCTACTCACAGTAAGCGCTCTTACTTACCTTTGGAAAAACCCAGCATCTCAGTGTCACCTCATTTATGCTCGGACGCTCGTAGATTCCTAGATCAAACCGCGAGCCGGCGTATCACCGACGCTAGCACTTCCGTGTCTGTAAAGCCACGCTCGCCACAGCTCAACTCCCTGTATTCAGCCGGCCAGTCTGACATTCCCCACTGTGGGTATAATAAAGTCTATTCTATTCTAAATTAAACATTTTATCAAATATTAACATTCAGACAAAGCTCATTCAAACTGGGCATCAGGGGCGCCTCCAGAAATTTTTGACAGGGGCCAAAGACATTTTTGGGGTGGCACACCATATTGGTCCTTGCGGTAACTCTGGGACAGCTTAGCCTCTGGTGGTGGATTGCATTGCTCCTTTATTTGTTTTTATTAACAAAAAAGTACATATACAAAATATTTAACTTAAATTTTACAAACACAAACATTTCAGAAAAATACATTTCAATTATTTCAAATGTTATTTCAAAATGTATTTATTTAATTTTTTTATTTAAGTTGAATTTTCCTTTTTTTCCATTTCCATTTTATTTATAAAGCACATTTCTACACGGACAAGGCCAACCAAAGTGCTGCACAGTAAAAGAGCATAAAAATCAACAGATGGGAAGAAAGTAATAAAACTAGTACAGTAACTACTTTAAAACCAACAATAAAAATAAAACCGACATAGTAAAATGCTAACTAGGCTGAAGGTAAAGCCAAGGAATAAAAATGAGCCTTCAGGCGAGATTTAAAATCAGAGAGAGCAGGGGGCCATTCTCACCGCTAGAGGGAGTTTGTTCCAGAGATGAGGCGCACAGATTGAGAAAGCTCGTTCTCCCCGTGTCCTCACCAGAACACTTGGGACCTGTAACAGGTGGTGGTCTGCTGAGCGAAGAATTCGACCAGGTACGTAGGGCTGAACCAGCTGAGTCAAGTACAGAGGCGCATAAAGATAGAGTGACTTAAAAACAAGAAGTAAAATTTTAAACTGGATGCGGTAGCACACCCAAAGCCAGTGCAGCTGGCCCAGAACAGGAGTAATGTGCTTCCTCTGTCTGGTGTCCATCAAAAGGCGGGCCACCACATTCTGCACCAGCTGTAGGCGCGCAACCGAGAAAGATGTGGATCCATTAAAAAAGGAATTCGCATAATCCAAGTGAGAGATCACAAATGCATGGATCACTGTGTGCAGGTCATATCATATGAGATACACATTAATGTCGAGAATTTTGTATCTGAAGGAAGGCGTGGCTTTCTGAGGGATGTTGGTAAAAACAGAAACGTGTCAAATTCTGATTAACCAAACTTGGCCAGAAATCATAACATAGTAGTTTAATAAAACAAGACTTACTTTCCGATTAATTCGGTTTCTCGCTGACCCTCGAACCGGCCAATTCGGGAAAGAAGCATTTTTGAAACCATCTTCTCCTTTGACCTCCAGTCAAAGCCTCTCTGCAACACTACGGTTGATACCAGACAACTGGCTCTTCTAAGAGCCAAGCAAACATCAACTTTAGACTCAAATAAGCATTCCAGCTTTCGGTCTTCACCTCGAGGGATCTCAGACTGGACGGGTCTTATCGGAACTGGTTACGGGTTCCTGATATCAGAGTTCACTCATCTAGCAGTGACCATCGACCTCTCGGATCGAACGAGAATCTCCACACCAAGGGTATGTAGACTTGGCACAACAGATGCACCTGATGCTGTTTTTAATAAACAACTCTCTAGTTTAGAACCAAACAACAAATTATTTTACACCCAGAGTTCACAATTTCTCTCAGATACAAAGAACGGTTGCTACAACGTCTAGCTTCCATCACAACACCTCACATCTGCCACACCACATCTCATTATCCATGTCTTGTCATGTATCAGGAAAAAGAATAAAATTCATTTTATAAACTATTTACTGACTCTGTCTGAATTAATATGACATGTGTTTATGGTCCCTAAAGAAGTGAAGAACATTAGAATCTTCTGATTGAACATTCAAAGATGAATCAGATTGATATTTCATATTTAGTGGAAAAGATATTTTAAGGTCACATTTGGGATTCATTAGGAATTTCTCATACAAGCAACTCCGCCATCTAGTGGCTGAAGAGTGTATTACTGTGTTGAGCTTTTAGCAGAAGAAAGTTTAGACATGGTTTCAAAATAATTTTAAAAATAATTAAAAGTTACAGAAATTTTGTCTTGATTAAAAAAATAGACTTTCTCTCAATCTTGTGTTTTGTTTTTATTTTATATTTTTACATCAGGACAGAATAGGCCTTAGACTAGATTAATACTGCTACAGAGGAACAATAAACATTATTGAATTTTGTTTAAAAATCTGTTCTTGCACAAGAGAACTCTGCTCGTGTGTGTAAAATCTGTGTCACTGTCAGTCTCTGTAATAAATTATGTTAAATGCTTTGGTGCTATTGCAGATTTACACTGGTCTTAGTTCAAATGAAGACACAAAACTCAAAGTCTAAAAGACACAAGAAATTAAAATAATCTAGCAGCCAAACTAGTGTTGTCAAAAAAATCGATACCCAGATATAAATCGATACTAAAAGTGGTATCTAAATGAGATATTCCATCCCTGCAGTATTGATATTATGGACTATTATACACAGCCTTCTTCAAGTACACCGACACGCACGACAGCCAGATGCCGTAAAGCAGCCTCCGCCTCCCAGACAAACAGAAGAAGACGCCGCATGGCTACATTGCAATTTCCCACGCGAGTTGTCTCCAATCCAATTTTTGTCTGCCAAATAAATAAACAAAAACATAAACAGCGAATTTGGGAGGCGCTTCACAGCCCAACTTAATTAGCACACTAAGTCCGACAAGTAGTTGTATATTCACGCTTATGTGCTTAAAGGAAACTCCCGTTTATTGCAACCCAGACTTAATTTCTAGCATGCAGTACGTTTGTTTACTCATGCTGACAACTTTGGTGCTACTTGGATTCCCCGGGAAAGTTACCGTAGATCCATCGGCGAATCGCCGTCTGCATATATATCCATATAACAGGTGCGGACGGGCACCCATGGTGCAGCCTTGAATAAGACATTATCTGCACCAAAACATCTTCATGTCGAAAGGTTTTGTTAGGAATCATTAACGTGATTCCCCTGTTCGTTTGGAGCGGGTCAGGGATTTCTAGGCGTAAACAGACTAGCTGCGGCTAATCTAACCGGCACTTTTAATGACGTCACTGCCGTGCGCCAGTCTGTTTTTATTAAGATTACCGGTAGATGTACCTTTGTCCTACTGTGGAGAAATTCGTTTTCTCCCATTATTGACCAACAGAGTTGTTCAAAAGTACAGAACAAAACATATGGCATTACAGCTTAAGACAAAAATGCACCTTAAACAGAGTTTAAGCAGCAAAACATCACTCTGCAAATAGTGTATATATAGTGAGACAATTCATGATTTAAAGTGTTAACTTTCACCAGTTTTTGTATGCACGTTTTAAAAAATGCTGATACTTGAAAGGTTTAAGCACTTAATACACTTAATTCTTAACATTTAATTTTTGTAATATAAATTGAGGAATGTTATTTTTTGAATAAACTTGTTCGATAAATGGGTGTTTTTAAATAGTATCGAAATTGAGTTTCGAGTATCGAGTTTTTTTCAAGTATCGAATCGAGTTTGAAATTTTAGTGTTGTGACAACCCTAAGCCAAACATATAAAAAGTTTAACAAAATGATTATTTAAATAAGCAGTAAATCATAGAAAAATATGCTTTTTTCAACCTTTTAAATAATAAAATTTGCAGGGAAATAAAAAATAAAGACAATATTCTAAAGTTTCTTACAGTATTGTGACATTTTACACCACGTTTCTCAGTATTACAGAAGAAGATGATTATGCACATCCTAACCCTCTGAAACAAAGAAAACAATTCATCGTGTTAAAAAATTCAAATAAAAACTTTATCATTCAAAGATATGGCAAATGGTCTGTATTTGATAAAGCGCCTTCTAGAGTCCTGGTCCTTCTTGGTCCAACGCTGCTATCATTTTGGGACTGGTGCATGTTATCAGCATCCAGGATGCTGCAGTTTCACCCAGTGAGGGATGCAGATGATGATTTTAGTTAAAACATCAGAACGAGCTCCGACACAGATGTAATAATGAATCTTATTTTGTTGCAGCTGCAGTTTTGGATTGTCTATTCTAGATGTGTAGCGTTACAATCTAAAAACATTTTCAAATGTGTTTTATTTAGCTGAGTACAATTTTGTAACCACACACTAGTCAGAGGAGCACCATGTTTCTTTCTTTTTCATAATGTCAGCAAAGACATGAGCTTCATGATGATATTATTGTAGTCGAACACAGTTGGCAGATTTTTGGCTGCTTAAAAATGAGCAGCGATCTAAATAATAAACAAAGTAAAGTCGTTTTTATAAGCATTAGTGTAACAATTACTGATGACGCTCATTAAAGCTGTGTGTGTGTGTGTGTGTGTTAACTGGATGACTGGCAACATATAATACTTAGGGTGTGTCCATGACCTTTCTCACACACACACACACACACACACACACACACACACACACACACACACACACACACACACACACACACACACACACACACACACACATTTCTTATTGTACTTAAATATACATCTGTAACACTAGATGGCACCAAATACTTAACTTTAGTACCCAAGCGTTCATGTTTGATTAGAGAACACGTAAAGACAAACCAGTACCACAAACAACACCTCACATTAAAAAAAACAATATAAATAAATGTATAAGGGTTTTGACACTGAGCTGGGTTTTACTTTATTTTATTTCAGTCAAAAATTATTTTCAATTCCTGAGGTAAATCAAATGATGAAATAACTCATATGGAAGTTTCTTCAGAGATCCATTGCTCTAGTTGTGAACAGGGTCTGTCATGCAGCAGATCTGAAGAACCCTCTGACTGAAGACACTCTGTTTATTTATTGTCTTGTGCTGAGGATGATCAGGGTTTGTCCAATCAGCTCTAGAGGCTCCACACTAGTCCTCAGAGCAGCCAGTCTTCTTCACCAGCTTGTTCAAGTTCTTTTACAATCACTGGCTCTGATGCTGCTACCCCATCAGATTCCTCCACTTTTTCTTCCATGATGGAAAAAGTGTTTGATGTATTCCTGGTTGTCTCCTTTGTGATGTCCATCTCCAAGATGAGATTATGCCTTCTAGTGTGTGTAGTGCCTCTTGTCCATCTGGGAAACAGCCAACAACCACAAAGTTATCTGAACATTTCTGCAGATGCCAAAACCCTGAGTTGAACTGTCTGGTTGGGGTGTGCAGAGAGAACAGGAGCAGTGAAGACAGGGCCCTCTGTGGTGCTCCTGAGCTTCCACCTGGTCAAACACAAGCAGAGGTCTGTTTATCAGGTAGAATCCAGGTGATTTTGGAGACATCCACAGGCTTGTTCTGGGGCTTCTCGCACAGCACATCAGCCTAGCATGTATTAAATGCACTGCAGAAATCAAAGAACA
Source organism: Nothobranchius furzeri (assembly GCF_043380555.1). Taxonomy (NCBI): domain Eukaryota; kingdom Metazoa; phylum Chordata; class Actinopteri; order Cyprinodontiformes; family Nothobranchiidae; genus Nothobranchius; species Nothobranchius furzeri. The sequence goes on from NC_091757.1 coordinate 44,168,789, forward strand.
TCAGTTCTGCCTGATTTGTCCAGATGACTGGTTTTTATGAACTTCTCTTCAACTCTAGTGATAAGCAAACTAAAGCAAACATTAACAGTCTCATTTGGATTTTCATGAACAGATGGAGGAGATTTGTGAAGAACTGGAACAAGGCAGGATGTCTAAGCACTGAAACCTTCTCCTGGGTCATGCTGAGGCTGAACAAGTGATGCAGAATCCCACATGGCTGCTCCACAAAGGCCATCTGCTGTTAACAAGCTCTGCTAATCTTCCTCCTTTGCTTTTTCTGCTCATCCTCACAACCCTGTCCACTTGTATTGTCAGAAAGCTGGATAGAGACATTGGATTGAAGGATATGTTCCTACAGCCTGGGTCCTCCACGGCATTTCAAACTCACCAATGCTATTTGCGAGAGATCTCACGTTTCACATTATGATTTCTGGAAGTGATGATTTAACCTTTTTGCTCCATATCCACAAACCCTGCAAGCAAACCAGCATTCGGATCATAACAGAAACAATAAAACTTCTCAAATAAGCAATGACTTCAATAGGAAAAACAGAAAGATTCCCTAAAGGAATTGCTAGCAACCTAACAGGTACTGCAGCCAACTGGCTACACCTGTTAAGTGTTTCAAACACCCATGTTTATTGTACAATATTAAGTACAGCCATAAAACCACCTTCTTAATTCATTGTGTCTTTGGTTTAGGTTACATATAATTTCACACAAAAGCAACTTTGTAATCTTGAATTTAAGGTCATAAATTGACTAACAACATTTCCCGTGCATTAACAACCAGTACGAGCTGGAAAAGGGTCCCGTTTCTACTGGTTTTGAGCAAGATGAAGCTGCTGGATCCAGCTTCTAATGTTTAAAATACATCATTGGTTGCATAATTAATAAAAGTCATCCAATGTGAACATGGAGGTTTTGGTATTTTCTATGATCGGTTGATGCAGGTCCACAGAATTTACCTTATAATTCAATTCAATTCAGTTTGTTAATACAAGGCCTAATCACAAGTTGTCTCAAGGCACTTCACAAAGTAAATGCTCCAGTTGAACCTACTTATCAGTGCTTTTATGCCAATTAGAGTTTCCTATGTAAGGAAACCCAGCAGATTGCATCAAGTCACTGACTTGATGTGTCAGTGACTTTACAGCAGTCCCATACTAAGCAAGCGTACAATACCATACCATTTTATTTCTAGATTGCTTTTAACACGGCATTACAACCGACCAAACGCTGCACATGATTAAACAACTCAGGCAGAAATGTCAAATGGCATTAAAATGTTTAAAAAGAACAATGAAATAAAACAAATTTTAACCACAATACGTTAATCTACAGATTTAAATTTTAAACAACCAAGGTGGAAAGGAAGATGACAAAGTATGAGTGAATGCATGTTGCAAAAGTGGAGAGGAAAACTCCTCTTTAACAGGAAGAAAGGGCAGCAGCAGAGCAGAAGGTAGAGCAGGTTGTCCAGTAATGGGAAGGTTGTAGGTTTGATCCCGGTTCCTGCCAGAGAATGCTGCTGTTGTATTCTGTGTTGGAGGGAATAGTTGTGCCAATGTTCGGCAGTCTCACTTCCGTCAGGGCCCCCCAGGACAGCGTGTGAATGTGTGGTTGATTATTTTGTGAAGTGCCTTGATGGGTTGTAGAACCCCTAAGAAGGCGCACTACAAATACAGCCATTTTTAAGCGTCCAGTAGAACCTGGCTCAGTGGGAGCAGCCATCTGCCATGACAGACTGGGGGGTTTGAGAAGACTTATAAGAGATTTCTAATGCAGCAGGTCTTGATAACTGGACTTGGTTTGTTGTTATGTTGTGTGCTTTTAATTCAAAAATAAACAAAGGACCTGAGAAATCACAGCTGGGAAATGGAAACGCTCTAGTTTTTAAAGCTGCTGTAGTGAATCTGGAAACAAGCAAACATGGTCATGGAACATTCATCCCTCCCCATCTTTGTTCTGCCTCCACCAAAACCGGAAACCCACACTGCCAGAGGGTACGAGATGGCGCTAAACACCAGTCAATGTTTTCTAAGGCCAAACTTCTTTTTGTTGTCCGTGATGTCAAATGTTGTTTTTCTTTTTGGGATTCTGTTAGTTTGTCCAAAAGTTGAAGTGGTAGCAGCCGGCTGTTTTTCCTTCTTTGATACTATTGAACGCATAACCTCTGCACCAGTGGTGTTCTGTTGTAAAATGCACGAGGATCTCCAGCCTTCAGAGAGTACAGACGCTTTTTTCTCAGCTCCCTTATCGGCTTTCCCAAGGCTCTTGTCCTGTCTGCCTACAGAGCACTTCTCTGCATTTCTCCTGAAACCACTACTCTCTTTTTGGAAATATGGACTTAATTAATTGGTCATTCAACGTGATTGACAAAATTTTCTCTACGATGAGAACGGAGAAGGGGGCTCCCACCTGTCCCGAGGGGACATTCGCATCGGGATATGCACTCGATTCTTGGGAGGTCTGGTGAATCGTGTGCCTCTCTCAGCTGTCCATCGAGGACGTGGAAGATTTGTGGATATTCGGCCTGATGATCACTGGATTTCTTCTGATTGGAGTGGGAGGATATCTGGTTTTCTGGAAATTTGGGAAGACGGGAGCGATTGGAGTGCGACCCGTACCCACGGAATGTGCCGCTCGTGCGGTGACCTCACAGACTAAGATGGATTTGATCTCGGAGAGGGTCACCGGACGATGCGGGGATGTGGAATGTAAAATTGGCTTCACTGGTGGACATGAATGACCACTTAGAGACTACAAGACGGAGGGGAAGATTATCTCTGTCTACTCTAAACAAAGTTATGTTTATCCTTATCTGACGCCATAGCAGCCTCTCAAGGCTGCCTCAACACACCCCCACAAAAGGAGGAATGCCGACAGATGCTGTGTCCCGACCTTCACCCTCTCCCTTCAGGCTATATCTGCAGGGACCTCAATGTGCTCTCTGTTCCTTATCTCTCCCTCCCACCTGTTGTTCTGCAGCTGGTCAATGCGCCGCAGTGGCAGCTCCCATTGGAGGCTTCAGGATCCCGCCCACCCCCACCTCCCCATTGGACTCTGATGTTGTACACGTGCTGTCTGTGCTTCCATGTCGGGTGTTTTTTTGCATTGGAGTGCTACACCCTGCTGGTGTAACCCTGTTAATGCCTTTTTTTCCCCTCCCTGAACTTTCCTCATGTAACACCCTTTTCATCTAACTATTAAGGTAGCGCGACTCATGTTGCGAATGACCGCAGTCACCAATTCTTGTTATGTGTCTTACCCACGTATGTCTGATCTTTGAATTGTGTGTGCTGAAACTGAATTTCATTTCTCTGTATGTCCTGCACATGTGGAGAAGATGACAATAAATGACTCTTGACTCTCTTGACTCTTGAGTGTGTAATGAATGGAGGACCTAGGGAAGTGCGGTGGTTTGCTTTTGGTCCAAAAATAGTTATTGGTGGAGATTTTTAGACAAATGTGAGAGAACTACTTTATTAATTTCTTTCATTTTTTATCTCTTCAATAGATTTGTAGCAATTTTATGGTAGAACGTTTTTAAGAGGCAAGCTAATGTGTCTCCTAAATCATTGTTAATTATTTAGTTTCAGTTGTGTCTGGACCCGCCTGTCATTTGTTGTCTAAGAATGAACCAGATGTTTCAGTTAGTCAAACCTAAATCCAAAGTGAAGTAAAAGAACCCAGAGGATAAGCAGTTTTATTGATCTGTAGATTCTACACAGCACCTCTCGTCTCTGGTTAATCCACAGGGCCGACTCTAATGACATTGAGGAGCAGTCAGTGCCACCGCTATTTGCAATTTAGATGGAGACAAAGGAGAAGAGGAGGAGGTGGCGTGATAAAACTGAGTATAATTGAAGAGTGAGGAAAAAAGAAAAGACGTCTAAAAGAAATGACAGGAAGTGAAACGAGCAGACAGGAGAGAAAAACAGCAGCAGGATGGATGCACAGAGAAGCATTCATAAAAAAAAGTTGAAGGACAGAAAAGGTTCATTATTGTAGAAATAACTCACATTTCTCAGGTAGGTGTTGTCGTACCTTACTAAAAATTGTGTTAGAACTAAATTATGATTCTGTTTGCATGTTTGTAGTTTAATTAGGCAAATAAAATACCAGCAGGTGTAAATTTTCATTCTACTATTATACCTTCAATTTGAGCTAGAAAACTTATTAGAAAAAATCTACAAACAAGGATTTTATTTTCTTAACCATTAGTTAAAGGGGCATTATGGAAGTTTGACAGCCAAAACATGTATAGAAATAATAAATTTCTTCTTCATACATTCTCCTGCAATGCCCTGGTCCTGTAGAATGAGCCCTGGCATTTTTACTGTGATTGCCTGTTTTTCTGTAAAATCACGGAAAAAGAGAGCTGCTCGGGTCGAGCAGGCTGCTTCATGCGCGTTCACGCTCAGGCATAGCCCGTAGCATTTGCTATCAGTAGCTTTAGCAGCAGAGAGAGAGGTAGTGCCAACTCAGCGACTTTGTCGCTGTTCCTAACGCCTAGTGACGAACCTAGCTACATTTCTGAGGACCCTTAGGTACTTTCTTCTAGATGTTTCCTGCAAATTAGCAACAAAATAGCAATTTTTGCACCGAACCATTCTTTGAACGTTGTTTCAGCTGTCATCAAGGATATAAATGTTACAGATACAAAAAATCATCATTTGTCCAATAGCTCACTCAATAAGACGGTGGACTGCCGTGCGGAAGACCTGGATTCGATTCTGGATGGCAACATAGTTTATTTAGAGTTTATTTTTTACTTTAATGGTATATTTTTTTACAGTAAGATGCCCAAATTTTTCTTTGAGACTCGCCGAACGGCATTGAATTCACAGATAAAAAATATGCAAGGGAAGGGAATGATCTGAGCATGCAGGACTGACCCATCTTAAACCTTTGTCGGATGTGCTGAAGAGAAAGGTACAGAACCAAATTATTTAATTAATTAGCTGTGCATTCTCCTGTCCTCTGTCCTCCGGGCCACACATACACACACACACACACACACACACACACACACACACACACACACACACACACACACACACACACACACACACACACACACGGAGCTGACTGTCTCAGCTGTTATTTTCGTTAAGGAGTGTGCACGTACAGCATGCGCGCCTCATGCACAAGCCTACTATTGAAGCTGCCGTTACGCTTTTGGCCTGAGGGGGCAATCGCGAGCATAAAAATTCTAAACTCCGTAAAGTCCCTTTAACTACACTCTGAGAAGGATAAAAGTTATTCCTTCAATAATGTCATGCACACTAGGACCATTCAGATGTCTGCAAGTCTTTATTTACACTGATTTAATTGAGACAATGCATGACAGCAAAGGGTTAAACTTGTTGAATTTGTGCAGTTACGTGCCTTCCCCCCCTTTTTTTTCACTCTAAAAGAATTCCTGCGGCAAAACAGGAAGCCACAGAGGGAACAGTTGGCAACACTAATCTGGTGCAGATACTCTGATAGCTTTCTTCTTCACAAACAATGCTGGTTAGAGCTGAGGAGGCTCCTGAAGGGTGCTGAAAGACCAGACAACCAGCCTCTTTGTCAGCTTCTGTCTGATTAAAACGAGCAGATGTGTTCATTTAGCAGGAAAAGATGGGATTCTTCCTCTGCAACACAGGCACACTCCTAGTGTTCCTTTACATTTTCAGTTTTGTTTGCAGCTCATCACATATGAAATTCTTCTTTCTGAGCTCTTATTTAGCACGTTTTACGTGCTTTTTTACAGCATGTCCAACGTTTTATTTGTTCTGTGTTGTAATTTTCACATAAACAAGCCAGACAACGACCTGTTTGAGGTTTCCTGGGGAGTTTGCACGATGAAGTCATCGTCAGGGTACCTTTTCTTTGAAAAGCATCACAGTGGTCAGAATTTATACGGCCACCATGATGTCATTCACCGTGGAGCCACTGTTCCAGCAAGAGTCCCATCATGCTGTCCACAAATTGTCCTCTGTCAGCCAGCCAGCGTCGGTCATTCTCCCTGTGGTTAACACACAAAGAGCATGACACAGCAACCTAACAAAAACCTTCCAGAAAACAAAACACGCTGGAGTCACATCTGAAGTTTGTGTCTCAGAGTAATGAGTTACCTCAGAAAGACAAAGAAGGTGCTTTGTTCCATCGTCATTCTAAATCCTCCCTCAGCAATTACCGTTCACCTTCCAAAGACCTCGACAAGGAACAGAGCAACACTCTTTCTTTTGATGCAGGCAGTGGAGCATGAAGACAGTCGTTCCACAGGCGACGCCAAATCGCTGCTCTTTTCTCAGCCGGCTGAAACGCAAGCTGTAGGCAAACTGTCAGGAGTCTTGTCCGGGCAGTGTTTTGGGTCAAAATAGATGCAAGAAATTATTTATCAAGAAAAAACATTTAAGACAGTGATATCTTCACTGGAAATGGTTGGTATCAGGATGTATCTTTAGTGGAAAGGTTTAATGGTAATTAATCCTCTTGATAGTGATGGACTAAATTCTTGACTGTTTTTTTACCAAGACTTTTTAAAATGCTCCTCGTCTCTTGTTATCTTACACTGTAGGTGTCAAGACACTTGTTTAATGTAATAAAAGGAATTACAAAAATAGGAAAAGTGGATTAGTCATTGCAATTTTCTGTTTTATTAAAGCAGCAATCTGGAGGGTTTTTTGTCAAAGGGCACCATCTAGAGGCAGAAATAATGCAATTCTTGTCGTGTCTATGTCTGTATGTCTGATCTCAGAATTGTGTGTACTGAAACTCTAATTTCCCTCTGGGATTAATAAAGTACTTTTGAACTGAATTGAATTGAAGCCTCTATGTCAATGCACAACAGAGCAAAAATACATTGTTTTATAATTATTATTCACACGTTATGCTGTTTATTCTTATAAATGTAAAGACTTACTTGTCCATAAGAAATGTGGCCAGCTCTGCATCAGTTTGGTACTCTTGTTCTGTGATTGACATCAATACAAAAGCCGATGTTGGCTAATCAGCGCTCAATTCATATTGGGGCTCTGCGGGGATGGGCTTAGCAAAAAAAAAGAGTCATAACTCCTACATTATATCACAGAACAGGTTAAGATTGTTGATTTTATGGATTTCTATAAATTATAGATAGTCCCTGAAAGGGTGAAAACTTCTGCTCTGTTAGAGAAGCCCGTCTTTAAATAAAAACTCCACAGACACGCGCTTTAAGTATTTCAAACTTTAGTGAGTAATTACAATATAACAATATTCAGTTACACTTAGCCCGCTAGGATGCATTGTACTTTTGTGCACCTTTTATTGTTATTGTTAACAATAAACAACTTTTATGGGGGGGGGGCTTGCTGCCAGGATGGTGGCCCATATCGAACCCCTCCTAGAAACGCCTCTGGTTATTAAGAATATGTGGCTACATTTCATGATTTCGTTAAGTTTGAAGCCAAACATTTTACCAAATTATGAATTTAAAAATTTCGTTAAAGGGACTTTACAGAGTTTTGAATTTTTATGCTCGCGATTGCCCCCTCAGGCCAAAAGCGTAACGGCAGCTTCAATAGTAGGCTCGTCCACGAGGCGCGCATGCTGCACGTGCACACTCCTTAACGAAAATAACAGCTGAGACAGTCCCGTGTGTGTGTGTGTATGTGTGTGTGTGTGTGGCCCGGAGGACAGAGGACAGGAGAACGTGCAGCTAATTAATTAAATAATTTGGTTCTGTACCTTTCTCTTCAGCACAGCCGACAAAGGTTTATGATGGGTCAGTCCTCCTGCATGCTCAGACCATTCCCTTCCCTTGCTTGAAAAATTGTTCCAAAATGAAAGTAGAACCCACATCTTTTTTATCTGTGAATTCAATGCCTGAGCGTGAACGTGCATGAAGCATCCTGCTCGACCTGAGCAGCTCTCTTTTTCTGTGATTTTACAGAAAAACAGGCAATCACAGTAAAAATGCCAGGGCTCATTCTACAGGACCAGGGCATTGCAGGAGAATGTATGAAGAAGAAATGTATTATTTCTATAGAAGTTTTGGCTGTCAAACTTCCATAATGCCCCTTTAAGCTTCACCCACAAGCAGCTAAAAAGTTATTCTCCTTCATCAACTTGCACATCCATTTTATTTTGGACTCACAGAGCTGTTGCCTAACAACCTGCTGGCAGGTCTATAAACTGTGATTGATGGGATCAAAGCTGCTTGATCTCTTCAGTGACTCAGTCAGGAAACAGATACCATCACTGAAAACAGTTTTGTCCTGACTCATGTTCATTTATTTCTCATTTCCTGCTGGGGCGGTGATCCATATCGTGATATTTTAAAATTCTTTGAATGAAAAAAAAATTCCCCATTAAACAGGGATGTGAACATGACGTTCACCAGGATGAGGAGACCTGTTATTCTTCCTTATCTGAACACCAGTTTAACATGGAATGCTGGACTCTGCGTGGCCTTGCTTCATGTGTTGCTGAAGCATCAAATCATAATTAAACATAAATTCAGAAGAACGATCTACAGCACCATGCCCTGAACCAACTTATTTTGGTCTTGTTTGCTTGTTTTTGGTCATTTGTTGTTGTTTGTGGCTAGAGAACAGAACATTGGGTTTTTAATTTATGTAGGGCAATTTTTTTTATCAGAGACAATGTGTAGTTTTTATCATTAATCTCTGGAAATATCCATTGAAATGTTGCTCAGTTGTTGAAAAATATTGGAGGCTTCATAATATAACCATAAAAATCAGGTCTAAAATACATGGGAGCAGGTCTAAGGCCCAATCCCAATATTCGCCCCTGTGGTCTTCAGCGAAGTGCACCTGGAGAAAGTGTGCAGTGAGGCTTTGAGTGTGTGGTCCACAAGTGTGCAAATAATGGCCAAATTGAGAATGGGAGCATTGCGTAATCGACTGCAACGTATGTTGGGATGCTGGTTGCTGTGATACTTTTTTTGAAAAAACTTTATGAACAACTTTATAACAAACAACCACACAATCATTTTAAATGAATTCACATTCATTGCTGTTTTGTCAAAAAGTTTTAGAACATCAACTATTCATCCTAAAATGAACTACTTTCATTAGAAAACACATATTTTCAGAAAAGACACTTTTCCCCCACAGCAATGGATTGTGGGTAATACACTTCACCCAAGTCCGCATCGATGCAGACTTGGGTGAAGTGCGGATCGAGGGTGCAAAATTGGCGTCATCAGCTTCCACACTTGGGATCTCTGGTCGGGATCTCGCAAGTGTGAATATTTAGAATGGACACTTGTCTCTTAGCAACGCCATATTAGACGCCATGTTTCCTTCTACGGGAGCCCGTGAGAACAAAATGCATTTACTGATTTCTAACAATTAGTTACAAAACGTTTGCCACTCACAAATGTTGTTTCACACATTTACTTCTTCTCTCGTTGCCAGTGATGATAGGGAGCCTGATGTTATTGTCATTATGCTGGAGGTTACGCTCCGAGGGATTTTTGACCCTAATGGCCTTCCGTTGGTTAGGCCTAATATGAACACAAAAATACTGTTTGCTTGCAATGATTTAAGTATGTACCCCCCCCCCCCCCCCCCCAATCGCCAAGTAAAATACACACCGTCACTTTAAAGTAAACTAAATAGACCTAGAAAATAAAGTTATTGTTTTTAAATGAGTCCCTAAGCAAACGTAGTCACTGAATATAAAGAATACAGGGTGAAATGAACTAACAGATAAGCGACAAGGTTTAAGAGGTTCCTCCTCTCATGCTAAATATTCCCTTTAACTTACAACTCTGAAGAAATGCAGCTCCCATAAGTTTAATTACTGATAATAACTTCAATAAATTGTGTTTCAGTTTCACCAAAATTGAAAGAAAAATGCAATAATTGGTATTATGATGTAACAATGAAGGTGTGGTCCTATTAAAATGACTGAAAAGTCAATTTTAGTTAAAATAATTATAGAGATTTGTTTATTTTAGGTTAGGATCATAAACAAGGTCTATGCTGGGAGAATAAAACCTTGATTGTTCACACAGTTACCCACACAAGTATCAGCATGATTCACTTAAAGAATCCCTGGTTTTACATGGTAATCCATCATTGCATGTTTCTTTTGCATTAAACTGATCATGTGCTTTAGGCAGGTAGAATAAGCCATGTCTTCCTGGTGAATACAAACCCATCCACTTCCTCCTCTCCTGTATTGTTTTTTTGGGTCGCACTCATCTGCAGCCTAATTACCCAGAGTCCTCTGCGGCAGCCCGACCAGAGCGCTCAGCTGCTGTTCTGTCAGTCACATCAGCACCCAGCACACGCTCCACTCAGCTCAGATCATCAGGAGTTGCACCGATGGAAAACCTGCTCAGAATTGAGAAAAAGGCTCTGCATACATTTAATTGTGATGGAGTTTTTCACCTTGGCTCAAATGCTCGTTTTTCCCCTCCCTCGACTTCTTCCCCAGGATGAAAAGCGCTTTCATGTCAGCGGTGTAATTAACTGACAACATTAAATCTACAACTAAGTAAATAAAAATATGCCTTTATAAAAGAATGGCTGAAATCTCAGTCCCCTTACGTGCAACTCATGCATGCATATTCCAGTCACTTTCACGATTTTAACTGAATACATACATTTATGACCTCAGCACATCATTTCAGTTACCAGGACAAAGTTATGATTTCTGAACATCTGCTGAGTGGAAGTGCCTGAGGCTCTTTTAGTTAAACTGTTTAACATCTGCCTGATTACTGTTTGAACCCACACAGTGTGTAAAATGGACTGAGTGTTTTTCTCTATGTGATTCCTGTTAGAGCAGTTTAAAACCTGCACATGAACAGCAAATCACACATCTAAGTCGCATCAGGAAAGATGCGACTGAATGAGTGGGTAAAACTACCAGAAACGTGTCTGCTGCTTATGTTGCACAGGGTTCTTGTGCGGCAGGGAGACTGTGATCAAGAACTCCATAATTTCTCCACAATAACTCCTTGAAAGTTGAGACCGAGGGTCCCCGGTACCGGGTACCCGCTCACTTCCATTAACAAAGTCGTAACGAAAAACATGCTTAACATTCACGAATATATCCAAACTACCTACAAATATAACATTCTCTTCCTCAACAACACCCAATGCCAATAATAACCAGTAATTAGCCGCTAAGTGAAACGCCCGTAAAAACACGCTAACTTCACCGATCAAGAAAAACACACAATAGCGACAATGCAATATGATCCTATCCTCAGCAGCCATTTAAATTAAAGCCCAGACTCCCCACTTTCCAACAATGTAAGTAGCATTACTCTGTGTGCAAACTGTTAACAAAGGATCAAAGCGAAGCAAATTTCACGGCAATAAAAGCATTAAATCAGTCTTACCTTTACTGTTTTCTGGTCATACTCCTTGTTATTTTAAAGAAAAAAATAACAATTGGTTCAAGTAATTTAATGTACTAATTGTCAGACTGAGCGGATTCTGGACTTTTTTCGGCTATTTTTAGCTGCTGGAAGGCGTTTAAGGAATCTCCCGACGCCAAGTTCCATCTTTTCCTGGTTTACGACGAATCTTCCATCCAGGAGTGGAACCACAAAAAAGAAGATAATCTTGTGGTATCTCGTGCTTCATGAAGCTTCAGCCAATGGCTGTTACGTAGTGATTCAAAAACGTTCAGAAAGCTTTATTTGTCACTGAATGACTTTACATTGTTAATAAAGATGACTAGATTAAATGATCGAAACTAGTCGTTGGAAGAATCAGTAATGCAGTCCCGTTACACTCTGCACAGATGTGCCATTTGAGAGCCCTTAAGTGTTTGTTTATAAACCTCTGTTAAATTGTTGTTCGTCGCTCTATCAAACTCAAACTTTGTACAGCTACTACCCAGAATTAGTGCAATGAAATCATTGACGTTTGAAGCTACAGCTGCATTTTTGCAAGAAGTATTCATCCTGTAATCAAATTTTTTCAGAAAAAATAAACTTTTTTACAATGTTCGATGTCTATTTACACTTAATCAGTGACACATATAATAATATTATTCATCTCAACTAATTCCACAAGATTGTACTTTACAATTAGACCAAAAGCAATCAAATAGACTTTGTGGTTACAGAAATATACTCATTAAATTGTGGGAATGTCATTTTTGAGCAGATACCTCATAAAAAGGCTGAGAGCTCAAGATGATTTTATTTTCGGAAGGCAAGGGAGTATGCATTCCATGAGCAAATGCTTTTATTTTCTTTATGAAAAGAGTGACACTAAAGAATCAGATCCACATGCACGGTTGCATCTGTGATAAAAAGCTTCCTTGAACCACACTTCCAGTTAAACACGTATTAGCCGCCTGACTTCCCTGCTAAGAACAGACAGGCTATTCTGCAGTCGAGCTTTAATCTGTTGAGTCAGCCAGCACAAGAACAGAGGAGTCGGCACAGCAGGGATCATATTTTCAAAACCTGTAAACTTTTGATATCATAAAATCTGCAAGGTTTTGGAATTAGACTTATTAGGATGTTTTCGTCTCTTGCTTTCCTGTTGCATCAGATTTGGAAAGCAAACATGTTTTCCTTGAATGCAGAGTTTATTTCACAGCCTGGTGTGCATAATTGTATTGACTCCTGACACAAAAATATGTTGTAAGTTTACTCAGTTTGCTCTGCATATCAACTAATTTGTATTTTTTTATAGATGTAACTTTAAGATTTGTATTTATGTGCAAAGAGGAAACAGGCTGTTTGGAGGAGGCCGTTTCCAGGAGCATCTGGACCAGAGGAGACCGTGACCGAGGAGTTTAGCTTCATTTCTCCTGTGTACTGCATGTGTTTGTGCAAGCAGCGCGTCTGTACACATTTGTCGCTGTGAATAATTCATGACTGCCAGTGCTGAATGACCATGTGACTTATCTGTGCTTGTGTTGTGTGTCCAGGGCATTTTGTTTTTGTAACAAGTGAATATTTCAGCAGAGGATTAGAGCAGGCGAGGCAGCGTTTGGAGATCAGCTCGTCCGCTTTTACATACATCAGGAAAACAACTGTTGCACAGCTCTGGTCTCAAAACCAGCAGCAGCTCTTCTGTAAAAGTGCACAAAGAAAAGCATGGTGCACTATTCACTCCAAATTATTCACTCAGCCTCAAGCTTTTGCAAACTTTACCACAGTTGAATCTGGAGAATGCCTCTTGTGTGAGGGGGTAATCGTTTGCCAATTTCCATCTAAGTTAGCTAACAGAGAGTAGGAAAATACAATTACAACACCCATCCACAGGCTTGGTTCACAATAGCTGCTTGCTACAATGCCAAATTGTAGAAAGTGTTTTCTCTAAATTTGTTTTAATGTGAAGCAACAAAAATGAAAAAGTGTGCCAAAGAGGAAAAACGATGGAAAATCAGAGCTATTGTGATATAATTCCATGATTGTGATTCAAATGTGTTTTTTTCTGAAAAAGATGATTCTAGCTGGGGAAACAGTCTAGAGATGTTTAGAAAATAAATCTAAAAGGATCTAATATCTTAAAGGTGCAATAAGTAAGAATTCTACAGTGAAATAATCACAAAACAGCCTGATGTCTCAATCGTGTTGGAAGGAAGGTTACATTGAAACATATTTCCTTCTCAACCAGCTGGGTGGAAGCCTGGTTTTCTTCTTTTAAAAAAGACCAAAGAGGGGCGTAATCTTTGTTTACAAATCTGTTTTGCCTCCAAGCTTCCTGGTTTAAAATCCAATCACATATGAACCTTGCAGAGTTGCCAGGTCTATACCAGCAAACATGGCTGCTCTGGCATTTGCAATCCAAAATGCAGAAGCGTCATGGACAGAATGTTAGCCAGTAAAAAGGGCAGGCCAAAAGTTATTTCTTGTACTCAGAAGTCACAACATCCTTTTGTTTTACTCTAATCAGGTGAAGAAGGAAAGATGCTAACATTGAGCTAACAATGCTGAAAGATGCTAACATTGAGCTAACAATGCTAATGGTGAAATATAAACAAATAGTTGGCTCTAAAAGTATCTCAAGCTACTTTTTTATTTACCAACAACTCAATGATAAAGTGAAATGTATTTTTCTACTTATCAACGTACTACTGTGAATGACTTAGGTGGCTGACTTTTTATGTTTAGATACATGGACTGTAGTACCCACATTTGACCACATGATATCATTCTTTCTTAATGCACCTTTAAACCAGTTAAAGGGTACTTTGCAACCTTTTCATATATTTAAATCATTTTCTTGAGCCAGTATGTGCTAAAATGACCATTTACAGGGTTAATGAAATGCCACCCAGCCCCTATCACCCTCTGGGGCGAGAATATTCCACTTGCCACTTCAGACTGGTGGGCCGCTCTGTTGAGATTTAGGCAAAAATTGCGCTGACATCTGGTACTGCAGTCTGCTTCTTGCACGTTTCCTGCATGCTTTAGATCACGAACACAGCTGATTTGTTTCATTTTGTGATGCATCTCTCCTGTAGACACTAAGGAAGGCTGGGGAGACATTTCAGCCATTAGAGTAAGGTGATAAAAAGACGAACCCACAACAAGGAGATAGGTGTTGGTTTGACAAACAAACACTACAGGGTGCTAAAAGCAAGCCAAAACAGCCTAGTTCCCCTTTAACGTCTATTGAATGCATCAACAAAGGCAAAAGTTCTAAGGGCAAACAAACACACCAGCAGTTGGAGTGGCTGCCCTCTCTCACTGTTCTTATTGTTTTGATCAGTGAAAAAAAGATTTATAATGGGAGTTTGTCAGTGGACCAGCAAGTTCAAGGTCCCTGCAGACATAGTTTAGATATACGGTAGGCAGGATGATGCCACCAACTGGAGATACTTGTTAGAAAAGACTAGAGATTTAGTTTTTACTTTGGTTTAATAGCTGTTACTCAGGCTCTGTTTTGTGTGTCTTGTGTTTTTTGTGTGACATCAATAAATGTTATCTATCTATCATCTATCTATCTATCTATCTATCTATCTATCTATCTATCTATCTATCTATCTATCTATCTATCTATCTATCTATCTATCTATCTATCTATCTATCTATCTATCTATCTATCTATCTATCTATCTATCTATCTATCTATCTATCATCTATCTATCTATCTATCTATCTATCTATCTATCTATCTATCTATCTATCCATCTATCTATCTATCTATCTATCTATCTATCTATCTATCTATCTATCTATCTATCTATCTATCTATCTATCTATCTATCTATCTATCTATCTATCTATCTATCTATCATCTATCTATCTATCTATCTATCATCTATCTATCTATCTATCTATCTATCTATCTATCTATCTATCTATCTATCTATCTATCTATCTATCTATCTATCTATCTATCTATCTATCTATCTATCTATCTATCTATCTATCATCTATCTATCTATCTATCTATCTATCTATCTATCTATCTATCTATCTATCTATCTATCTATCTATCTATCTATCTGTCTGTCTGTCTGTCTGTCTGTCTGTCTGTCTGTCTATCTATCTATCTATCTATCTATCTATCTATCTATCTATCTATCTATCTATCTATCTATCTATCTATCTATCTATCTATCTATCTATCTATCTATCTATCATCTGTCCGTCTGTTTGTTTTTTCCTGACCCATTAACCCTTTTCTTCTCCATCTCCCTTGTTTCTCTCTTTCTTTCTTCCTCTGCATCCTCTGGTACACATGCTTATCGTCTTTAAGGGGTTGTCATGGTGATCGACCCTGAGGGACTCATCCCAAAACCAAAAGTTCTCCTCGTCTAAATAGAACATTTTCCTTTTTCCCCAGAGGAAAGAGAGGAGAGTAGTGGAAGAGGAGGAGGAGGAGGAGGAGGAGGAGGAGGAGGGGTGAAAGATAGAGAGGGAGAAGAGAATGAAAGGTGTTTCATCCGAGGAAGGAGGGATGAGACAGTAAAAGAGGGGGGTGGAGACAGAAGAAGAAGACTGAAAACAGGAAAGAATGAGGCAGCATGCATCCATTCCAACTAGGTCACATCACAGGAGCATTGCGTAAGCATAAACACCGCTGCCCCTGTGCTATGCCCTCAGCGTGCACACACACACACACACACACACACACACACACACACACACACACACACACACACACACACACACACACACAACAGTAAGACAGTCAGCTGTTTTGTATGTCAGTCTGTAGTGTTTGTTACACTTAAATGGCACCAAACTGAGGTGATGTGGTTCATCTCTCTCCCCTTGTCCCGCCTTAGTTGAGGGACTTCTGATGAGAACATTTTTGACAGCGGACAGAGCCCTCTTCCCTGTAGTCTGCCAAGCTGGACAGCAGCATGACGAAGCACTTATTAGTGTGTAAAACACACACATCTGCTCCAGTAACCGCATAGATTTTGTACTGCTAGACTTGTAATAAAAGTGAGACTTTTAGGGTCTGCATCCAGCAGTTCAGGGTTATGTTGGCGTGACATTGAGGTATTCCTCCTGGGCAGCACCACTCTAGCAGGCAGCGTTCCGTGTGTTGAGAACAAACATTTTCTCCCCCGCCTGTTGGTGATGTTCTGTACAGACCCACAGTGGTGTTCCCATTCCCAACATGCTCCGATCCTAATGGGTTTGAATGTAAATAAAGTCGGATTGAAATGTATTGTTTGTGTTGATAGAGGAGGGTGTGATAGTCTTTGAAAAGAACAGCCAAAATCTTAACTGGATGGTTTCAAATCCCCCCACAGCTCTCAAGGAGGAGAACGAGAGGGAGGGACTGCAGATGTGTGTGTGTGTGTGTGTGTGTGTGTGTGTGTGTGTGTGTGTGTGTGTGTGTGTGTGTGTGTGTGTGTGTGTGAGAGAGAGAGAGAGAGAGAGAGAGAGAGAGAGAGAGAGAGAGAGAGAGGAAAACCTTTCCAATCTGAAAAGGGATGGGGGGGGGGGGGGGGGGTTGCCCTGAGCTGGTGAGCTGGGCGTGATCTTGCTGGTGTCACTCACTCTTCGTTACCATGGTGAGCGGGCGGTCCTGCACAGCGGGACATCCAATGGGAGACGACGCTGCTTGTGTCGCCATGGTGACGGGGCTGTGCCCGGGGAGGTTGTGATGGGTTGACAGGTGCGTGACAGTCGGAGCTCTCTGCAAGCATGTACGCCAAAGGCAAGAGTAGCAACGTGCCGTCCGACAGCCAAGCCAGAGAAAAGT
Organism: Nothobranchius furzeri; assembly: GCF_043380555.1. Classification (NCBI taxonomy): domain Eukaryota; kingdom Metazoa; phylum Chordata; class Actinopteri; order Cyprinodontiformes; family Nothobranchiidae; genus Nothobranchius; species Nothobranchius furzeri. The sequence continues at coordinate 44,185,939 of NC_091757.1, forward strand.
AAGTTTTATTTATGGGGGGAGGAAACTGCGGCTGTGAGGGAAGTTGTTGAGCGGCCGGGGGGAGTCGGTAGGGGAGGGCACAAGGAGAGTCTGTGCGCGGCGTGGAGCGCTGCGCTCAGCCAGCGCGCTTCGCCTGGTTCCGAAACTTAACTGCTGCATTTATTTTAAATCAGGGACATCGGATGTTCTTATGTTTAGAATAATAAACAGTATTAATGTTTAAAGTGACATGTATGCCTTTATTATTGTTGATATTATTATTAGTAGTAGTAGGCTAGTTTTATTATTATTATAAGACGGAAATGTTGAATCAGTGGCGTTTTCTCTTCTGCGTGTTTTTCTAGAGTTCATATTTTAAGCATCCATCCGTCTGTTATTGAGCTTCTTTCCTGGGATGAGATGTTCCGATCCGATCTGGAGCAGCTGCTGCTGAACACTTTTGCACGAACTCGTTTACTGTCGGAGAATCAAGTCTGCGCCGTGTTGCAGCTCTGGAGCGTAAAATCCACCCACAGGGTGAAATTAGTCATGTTCGGGTCCGGAACCGTCGATTGAAGTGAACAGACCAGCGGGTTTTCGTGGAGATGCGATGTTCTGGGACTTTTTTTTTTCTATTGGAGGGAAGAGACAGAGTCACGGAGGGGTAACAAGGCAGTGAGACTGTAGCGTGGCGTCTTAGTGACACTTTTAACAGTTTTGGTGGTTATGTGTAAGAATGTTTTAGGCTACTCAGAAAAACTGGTTTAGAGTATAGAATCATAAATGAGTGTGTGCATCCTGGAATCATCCTGCTAGGATGCTTGATCTATTGATGTCTTATCTTGGATCATAAAGGCAGCTTCTCCTCTACAACTTTAGCAGGACTTTTCTCTGGAGTTACACCTTTTTGTTTATTTGTTTCTTTTTTATGAAGTGTCCTATTGGGAACATCCCCTGGAAAACTCAGATGGTGCTGAGTCAATTAATCTACAGGAACAGATCAATATACAAGACAACAACAACAGAGGGGGTCGGGACTTGATTGATGTGGAGATCAGAGCAGCTGTACTGTAGATGCTGAATATCTACATCAAAGACATTTTGGCAGATTATATCACATTTCCTCACAATGTTTATTTTTCACTCTTGTTGCAGTAATTTCTAAGTGCGGGTTTATGCAGCATCAGCATTAAAACAAATCCCTTGGAAACTTCTGAGTTCACATCAGACGTGTGAAGGCAGCTTTGGTACTTTGATCAACTTTTTAGCTAAATGAAAAGTTCACTAGTTTCTTCTCAACATGAAGTCTTTAATAAAGTAACTGACAGTGGTGTTCTTTCACTATTAGGTTGTTTTTATCTCTTTGGATACAGTTTTAGGCTTAAAGGTGAACATAAAGTTTGGTTCCCCAAGTGGAGGAGTTCATACCAAATCTCTAGAAACCTATAGAACTACATTTGCTGCTACAAAGACTCTAGACTCCATCCCATTTGAATTACCCAATACTATATAATGAGACATGTTTCTTATGCTCCTGTTGCATAATCACTATAGAAACAGATATGATAAAAACTATCTACAAAACCAGTGAGAGATATGAGGAGACACACAGCGATTAACACACCGCCACTTGGTCCTAGTGCTCAACTTGTGTCTATTTAATAAAGCGTAATATAGTTTTTGGACGTAAAAAGTGCAGACAAAACTTGACTTCCCCAGACAGTGTGCACTGAACTTCTCAAGTTTCCCGGTTTAAAACACAGCTGCAGATCATCTCATTATCTGTGTTTACATTCTTTTGTAAGAGCGCCGATCCGTTGGGCGTCAGTGCCATGCTACAATAAAGGAATGGGTAGCGAGGAGACAGTAGATGAAAGGGAAAAATATCAAGCAGGCCAACTTTTTTTTTTTTTGTCTCTTAACAAGAAGACTTGTTTATCAGCAGTTTGCATCAGAGGAGCAGAGCCTTCGGTTGCTTCTCATTTCTGCAGCGCAGCAGGGGAGAGTAGATGGAGGGCAGCAACAGATTGAGGCAAAGGAGGAAGAGGTGGAAGGGGGGGGGCAAAGGAGGAAGAGGTGGAGGGGGGGGGTGGACTGAGGGAATTTGCTGGATCATTAGTTTACAGTGTTGTAGTATTGACCTCTGTGAGAACCCCCATAGACACGTGGCTCTGGCATGAGGCCCACATAGATGTAGAGAAGCTCTAAATGCAGTATTTCTCTCTTTGTTGGTGTGTGTGTGCGTGTGTGTGTGTGTGCGCGCTTGTGTGTGCAAAAGTGTGTGTGTGTGTGTGTGTGTGTGTGTGTGTGTGTGTGTGTGTGTGTGTGTGTGTCTGTGATAAACATCACAAGTGTTTTGGGTGTTCTTATCACAGAGACATTCTGAAATGAGGCTTTTTTTATCTCTTTTGCTTCAGTCGAACTTTTATCGACTGGTTTTGCAGTTTGAAAACGGACGATGAGCTGATATGAAATAAAACCTGTGCTTCAGAAAAATAAATAAACAACAGAGATGTTCCAGAAAGACTTTAAAAATGTAAATGTAACATATAAAATAGGCATAGGATCAAAACCCTCTACCACCTGAGATTTTGTTCATTAGTTGGTACTTTTTGTTTTTTTCTAGATGGAAATCCTAATTTACCCATGATCGTTTTCACAGAGGAGAAAATTAGGCTGTAGAAAAGCAACTTCATCACAAAAAAAGAAGTACTTTTAAATGTTCTACAGCTTACCTCTATAGCTCTACAAACACGAAAAAATAAAACAAGAAGGTGTCCTTAATATTTGATGACCTGCAGTATTTTAAACCTAACTCCTTGAGTCCTGCTTGACACGGAGCATATCTGAGCTTCAGAGTCGGTGTTTTACACTTTCTCAGCTCTCAGATGGAAACACCCCTCCTCCCCCTCTCACTCCCCTACCTGGACACATGTTACGGTCGGCTCTTGATTGTGATTTTGAGTGACAGTACACGACCACTCACTGTGTGCTGCAGTTGTTCAGCCAGTGTAGGTTTCAGTCGCTGGCAGTGAGAGGACTCGTTCCACATGTGGGATTTGGGTTCTGTCTGAGTAACACTGCAGCACATAGTGCTCATTTTTTATTGTTGCTTTGTTGTCTCTCAGTGTGTGTGTGTGTGTGTGTGTGTGTGTGTGTGTGTGTGTGTGTGTGTGTGTGTGTGTGTGCGTGCGTGCGTGCGTGTGTGTGTGTGTGTGTGTGTGTGTGTGTGTGTGTGTGTGTGTGTGTGTGTGTGTGTGTGTGTGTGTGTGTGTGTGTGTGTGTGTGTTATGAGTCATGGAACAAGCTCTGCCTTGAAGTCACATATGCCTAAGTCTTTTCTTCTCTTCAGTTCTTAAAGCACATCTCGTTTTTTGTTCATCTTTTTTCTAAAGTAAACATTTAAAAACATTTTTTAACACAAATAAACTTAAATATCAAACTAGTCTTATAGCTGCAGAGCAACCAAGATGAGTGTCATTTTGTTCAGCTTGAGTTTCATCTTCCACCGTCAGTCTGGTGCAGACTGAAGCATTTCTGCACTTGCACACACACAGATCTGCTTCTGAACTGAAACACCTCAGAATCCTTCCAGGATGCTGCCAATGCAGCAATGCGCAGACTGAGGCAAAGCAGTGCATGCTGGGAGTGTTTATCCAGCAGAAGCGATTCAGGCTGCCACTCTCACCCTGACAGTGACTTTGCATTTGCTATGTAACAACAATAGAAATGAAGCAGTGTCTCTCTCTCTCTCACACACACACACACACACACACACACACACACACACACTGTGAATGCTCAGGATGCATTGTGTAAGCTGTACAAAGAATATCATCGATAATCAATGAGGGACTTCTTTGTTGTTGTTTGTTTTTGTCTCATTTTAATATAACTGATACATGATAGAGGTGTTCTAGTCAGAAAGAAAAACTCTTCACAGTATCAACAACAACAAAAAGTGCCCAGAAGATAAACACACACACGGCCGGTCTGAAAGTCCGAGTGTGAGACTTTGATTCTGTCCGTCACTTACTCTAAGAGGCTAAATATTGTTGTTATTTTAAATCCAGCATGTGTTCATTCCAAAGCTGCTGCCTTCTGTTTAAGTCAGGATAATATGTTTTGGAGTGTGTGGGAACCTCACTTTTGCTGTTTTGGGTCAATAGACAGCATGCTGCATGTGTTGAGTCTGTAATCCCATCTGAGCTGCCCGCTCTAAGCACTTTCGCCCGTATGCTTCATTCCTAAAAATCACCCTCCATCTGCCTGTCACACTCACTGTGAGACTGTGAACTGCAGCGACCGCCACACAGCTATTAGCCTATCTGGCTCTCGTGGGATGCTTGTGAACAATGGTGACAACAGGGAAAACTGTCACCACTCTATTGTTGTCTTTCAGAGAGACGTGAATTATAATCAGAGCCTTCAGATGCTCCAGATTATCAGCAGGATGAGATGAAAAGGATTTTTTACGTGTGTTTTTTTTTTCTTCCTGCTTTTACGGCGTCGCTCTCAAATGGATGTGGTGACAGAAAACCACCTGCTGAACACACAGAGGCTGGTTAAGTCCTCTTTTATCTGCTGGCATCCCTTCTAGTCTCTCTGTTATCCCCGTTGCCAGACTCGTAACTTACGACGGAGCTGTTATCAAAGGCGAGGCCTCTTATTGAGCCATTTGAGACGAATGGGAACGGCCTCTGATCGACAGAAAAATAGGATGCCAGTCGACAAACAAGAGACTGAGACGCCCCCGCGGGACACTTTCAGGTCCTTAAGAAGTATTGATGTGACAAAAGGCCGCCGGTGGTGTCAGATAACATGTAGAGGAAAAGCATCCTGAGAATGTTGTATCGTTTCCCCCAAAATGCAGAGTAAGGGCGGCCCAGATGAGGGAGTTTTATCACTGTGCATACTCCGTAGGACCCTATGGGTGTCCCTGAAAGTTCCTGTTTTAATTAGAAACACTCGTGTCTTTTTGTTCATTGTCTTTTGCATCACTTTCTTCTGAGTTTCTGCAGTACGGTCCGTGTTTCCACTTTATCTTGAGGGTTGAGAAGCTGCCGTTTTGGGGGTGAAGGATTCAGAGTGCTACACTGTCAACGCTTTAACTCTTGACCAGATTAAACATCTGTTTTGTTCTTGCGGTTTTGTCATGGAGTTTTTTGTTACCCTTAGCGACACCAAACATATCTGCTTAAAAAATAAATAAATAAATAAATAATAGATAAATAAATAAATAAACACAGCCCAGTCAGAGATGTTCTCCCTCACAGAGCTTCCTGTAACCCGAGAGGCCGTCCCCATAACGCATGCTGCCTGGTGGTAATTGCTTTAGTTTAACTGCACATCCTGTTGTGCACACACACACACACACACACACACACACACACACACACACACACACACACACACACACACACACACACACACACACACACACACACACACACACACACACACACCTCTCCTCGCCTGGTTAGTATTATTAGAGGTTGATTGGAGTCCTCTCTGCTGATATTCTTCCATCATTGATATGCAAGCTGCATCACTTAGACGGTAGCACAAGGTTAAGCAAGTGTGACGGCCAGGCTTACAGGAGCTGCTTCAGACACTCATTCTCTCCAAATCCTTCTCTTTATCTTCTATCCACCTCCCCAAAACACACAGCGTGTTCCTCCTGCTTCCTCAGGTCCTTATTGTTTTGTGAGGTCACACTCCTGAGTTTCTCTGCTTTAATTTTCACTAAAGCTATCATCGAAAAGCCGTCTTCCCACTGGTTTCTGTAAACATAATCATGCTTTAAAAAATCCAAGTTTCATGCTGACTTTGTATTCCTAACAAGGAGATGTTCTTCTTGATGCTATCTTTTTCAGGAAGGTGACTAAAAATAGGAAAAGCAAGACAACATGTGATGCTGTTGTCTTTTCTCGGCCGTATAAATTAAATAATGAACATGAACTCCTGCCCCCTCCCCCCATGGTGCTAATGTTTTTAAATCATATTCATTTTTAAAAAGACTTTTCTACACAATCTTGTGTTTTTCCTTTTTGCTGCACAAACATCTTTGAATGGTTATTTGTTTTTCCTCCCAAGCCCCCGTGGAGGCCTTAATAGCTTTGCATTCTTTATTAAATTGCTTCAGAATGTCTTCATCAGTATTAGTTGTACCAGAGATTAATTAAAGGCACACACACAAAATACTAATATGATTTAAAGTAGTTGAGACTTGTGCTAATTAGGATTTTAATTGACCTTTGACCTGATTCCAAGTTCTCCTTGCACATGTATTGACAGCAGACATTCTCTTTCTGATGCAATTGAATGTTTTACTCTGTTTATAGTGAATTAATAAGTAAAAATTCAAGTTCCAAGTCAGAAAATTTAACTGGAACACCCCCAAAGTTGGAATTCCTTCACGGATTTAAGGAGATTCCCAACTAAACCAGACCTCTAAATTCAACATGGCCGCCCTGCCCATGAAAAGCTGCAGAAACAAACTTTTTCTCCCAGTTTTGTTTGATCATATATCAATAAATCAGTCGCAGTGTTCTACTTCTTTAAGTAAACACGTTGCTACAGAAATACAACGCGACCTGCTAATCACAGCATATATGAAGTGAATCTAAAGTCGCTGTAACACTGAATGCATGGACTGAGAATTCCGGTTGAGATGGAATTTGTCCTATACGATGCCAAACAAACATCTTTTTCATGCCTCTTCACACCATTCTAACATAGTAGCCTATTAAAACAAATTAGAGTTTAAAACAAAAAAAATTAAAACATTACTGAAGTGGTTCCCTCACATTTGCCTAAAAACCTCAGCCAGAAACACAGCCTGGTCCAAAAGCCACCACTGGACCGTGCGGTTGTCAGGCCCTGTATTCATTACTCACTCTCACATTTTACAACATTTTGCAACAGAAGTCACGGACAACAAAGGGTGTTTGAACCTAGAAAATGGCAAATGGTGTTTAGCACTCTCATTTATTCTGGCAATGCACGTTTCCATGTCAGGAGGCATGGCCTGGGGATGATAGGGAATGGGAGGTGTGAGAGTTCTGTGACTATTACAGATTTGCCATTGCAGCTTTAAATTGTATTTATTTCTGTCTTATTGCGAAGAAGTTGAAGCTGGTTGTGGACTCACGTTTTACAGGAAGTGATGTAGCGCTGCAAGGAAAATAAGTCCTGCTCGGTCATTTTCCAAGTCCTGCATGACACATGCAAAATGTAACAATCCAATTTTACATCATGGGGTAGCAATATGTATAAAATCAAATGATTACAAATAGCATCCTGAACAATTCTGAATAAAATGCATAATGTCAAAAATAATCATGTAATTGCACTTGTTTGAAATACTTGTGATCACATCTGCACAGCTCTGCAACATCCTTGTGCACAAGAACATCTGGATGAAACTAAAACTATGTCTTGCCCTTTATAACTGCATCATCATTTCAGTAGATCTGTGTGTTTTCCTGTGAATATGACACTCTTGATAGGTGTGTTTTTAACATACAGACATATTCTTTATAATCTACTTTATAAAGATCAGAATGAATTGTAAGATAGTTAATCATCAGTGGCTTTATTAAATATTCATGTGCTGACTACAGTAATTAGTGAGAGCCTGTAATTGTGACACACGTGCTTTGCATCGGTTATAGTTCTGCACCAGCTGCCGAATGCACTCTTTCGTTAGATTAGAGCTAGTTTAAAAAAAAACATTAAAATATCTTTGTTTTAGTCATGCTTTGCTCCTAAACAGTCACCATGTAAAGTTTGACTCCGTATGTGTGGATGTGAAGCCCTAGATGTTGTACAGCAGACACAGTTGGGGGGGTTTCCATCCCTGTTCTAACTGCTCAATCTGGAACTCATTTTAAAATAAACCAACGTTGAGATAAACATTAAAATAGTTCAATAATTGCCCTCATATGGTCATTAGACTTTGTCGTGTTTATGCGCTCTCCAAACAGTTTAGTTCTTCTGGGCCGTGAGGCTGATTGAGGATTTACTGTAACAACTCGTGGAGAAAGTTGAACAAGGAAAAACACTCCTAAAAATCATTGGTGATCTTTCAGCTGTGAAATTAAACAAACTCCCCATGAGGCTCGACTCGATCTAAGAAAATCAAAACCAATCAAATGAAACTCAAATTAAGAAAGTGACGGATTCGCTCCTGCCTTTGTTTTAATCCACTTTACATGTTCTCCAAACACATCACAGTTGTGGAATGCTGCCGCTTGTTGAAACGTGTATGCATGGTAAATGGCCTGTATTTGATATAGCGCCTTCTAGCGTCCTGGAACCCTCCAAGGCACTTTACAACACAATCAGTCATTCACCCATTCACACACACATTCACACACTGGTGGGGATTAGCTACGATGTAGCCACAGCTGCCCTGGGGCGCACTGACAGAGGCAAGGCTGCCGAGCACTGGCGCCACCGGTCCCTCCGACCACCACCAGCAGGCAAGGGGGGTTAAGTGTCTTGCCCAAGAACACAACAACAGCGACAGACTGAGCGGGGCTTGAACCTGCAACCTTCTGATTAAATGACAGATTCACACCAAGTGGACTTGAGCTGATTCTGCTGGTAAACAGTTATCTTTACCCTTCATTCCCTCATCATCTCTCTGTGTCTTTGTGTCGTGGAGAAGCAGGCATTTCCTGTTATGTTAGCCATGGGCATTGTTGTCTGCACTGTGAGACGGTAGAGTCTGCTGGAGCGGTTTCAGTTTGGGTCTGATCGCAGCAGGATGGTCGTCTGAGGCTGGGGAGTGCTGTCAGAATATCACTAACACAATTAGAAATGAATATTCTAGATTGTTTTCACCACAGCACAGAGAACACGAATGAATCGGCTACAGTGGGTATTAGGTTTCAGCCAGTTTTCAAGTACATTTGATGGTTATCTGTGGTTTTAGGTGGAGTGGTTTGGAGAAGGAGCCGGTTTGAGCTCTATGGCACCGAGTGGAGATTGTCTGCTACAGTTGGACCAGTGGTCGGAGTATCTTGATGAGTTGGCTGCTATCAGTCTCTGTCCAGGGCAGCTGTCTGTGTTATCCTCAGTCTGACGGTTCAGAATGCAGTCAGAGCCCATGACCAATAACTGGCACGTTTAAAAGAAGTTTGAACTTTGCTAGACTAGTATTTGGGTTTCAAGAGGTAGAGCAGTTGTTTTCAGCTTGTTGTGGACTGTCTTGGGGGTTTTCTGGGATTTCCATTTAATGAAAGGTAAACACACGGACTCCACTGAGGTGATCCAAAGAATTCTCTTCCTCTCTGTCAGGATATGAGCTTCATTCTTTTGACTTGTACATTTAAACATAAATTTCACCTTTGGCAAAGGTGAAAGTCTGGTGGAATGTTTTTACTAGAAATTCCTATTTTGCTTTACAATCTGCTCTTCATTCTAAATATCAGGAGAAACAACAACAATAAAAATTAAGAATTTGTTCTCATCTCATGCAGAATTAGTACATTTATTATATTTGATAGCCCTAAAATCCCCACATATTTCACTTGTTTCTAGTGTATGTGGTGCCATGTTGTAAAGTAAAACATTCCAATACATTTGGCTGCTCAAAACAATAAAAACAAGATTTTTCAATTAATATTTTTACCATATAATTTTGCCCAAGAAGATGTGCCTGAATGTTTACTTGGAAAATCCATATAATAATGCAAAAATAAATATTTGGAATCAAATCTGAATAAAGAATATTTTCTAATATGTAATATCAACTCTCAATATGTAAAAACCCATCCTAAATATTTTGTATCACATCTTCATCTAAAAATAAATGATAAATGATGATAAATTATCCGCACCTACGCGCTTTTCAGAGTTAAAGGACTCCAAAGAGCTTTACACTACAGTGTAATCATTCATCCATTCACACACACACACACACACACACACACACACACACACACACACACACACACACACACACACACACACACACACACACACGCACACTGATGGTGATGAGCTATATTGTAGCCACAACTGCCCGGGGCACACTGATAGTATTTAAAAAATATTTTTGGTGTCATATCTAAATATATTTAGTATGAAATCTAAATATGATAAACAAATCCTAAATAGTCAGAATCAAATTTAAATACACCTTTGAATATTTAGTATCAAATCTAAATATAAACATTTTAAATCTTTAGTTGAAATATAAATATACAAATAATAAATACTTGGAATCAAATCTAAACATATTTAAAATATTTTGTATAAAATCTAAATGAAAATTCCTAAATATTTAGTTTAAAATCCGGTTATCTGGATAAGTGGAAGAAAATGGATGGATGGATGGATCGATGGATTTAGTTTAAAAAGCCTAAATAGTTAGTTTTAAATCTGAATTTTAATCTCCTAAATATTTTTAATCAAATCTAAATATAAAAAATCTAACTTTTAATATTTAATAGCTAATCTAAATATAATAACAAATCCTAAGTATTCACTATCAAGTCTAAATATATTTTTTAAATATTTAGAAATAAATCTAAACATGAAGGCAGTTATAAAACTGCATGATCAAATTAAATAAATTGATAAATGAAAATGTTTATTTTCAAATATAAATGGACCAGTGTCAGTATTTAGACATCATGCTAATTCAGACTGTGTTAAAATGAAAGAACCTTACTTTAATGAAAGAAAGATGAAGAGATCCATATCTAATGCCTCTTCACCCCAATTTTTTTCACTATCAATGGCTATGGTAGTAGACATGTGTATTTAACTAAATGTTAGAAGAACCATATTTAAAGCTGAAGGTGTTACAACATAGCTGGTAAATTTTAAATTCCTTATTTTAACATCAGCACCCCATACTCTCAAAGCTAGAATTGAGCTAGTCTTGTCCCTTTTCCAGCCCTTTACTGAGTCCGATTCAGAGGACTCAGGCTCGTTGTGACCCAGCCAAAGATCCACCAATGGCGTTTACCACGTTATGCGATGTGGAAGAGGAGTAAATAAAGGCTAGGACAAACATTTGCACAGCAGAAGTGAGTTCATGTCAGAGTCGACAGAACATCGGACACGAACAGACGAAACAGCTTATTGGAAAGTGCCTCTCCTCAGGGGGTTCTCTTTGCAGGATCGTGACAGGTTTTGTAAATCTTCAAAGAAGCAGTGAACTTTTCACTGCTTCCCTCAACACAAACAAAACCAGCCAGTCAAGCCAGAGAAAAGTCAGGGAAGGAATTGTTATGAATACCTCTTGTCCAAGTGCTCTGTCTTTGGAATAAACCATTAGAGCCATCCCGTGGGATCCTATGGAAGAGTAATGGAGAATATGGATTTAACTTGTGACCATCAGCAAAAATGCCAATTAGAAAAGCATCAGTGAGTAGGGTGTATAAAAGCTGCAGCGCTCTGCTAGCTGGTGACTAATTTCAGACATGAATGTTCCTAGTTTATGATCAGATGGATGTAGAAACCTTTACCACATCTTTAGTGGTGGTCGTGATCGTTTACCTTTTTTTACACCACAAAATTTTAAGTAACATTTTAGTCACCATCAGTTTCTGCAGCATCGCACATCGGCGTGTGGCAGCAGCAAACTGTTTGTCGTGTTCTTTTTGGTTCTGCTCACAGCATCCCTCCTCTCCAGCTCCATCCTGACCTGCCCCTGCCGTTTCATTAATCATTCATTCTCACCATCTCTCTTTCTCTATTACTTCTCTCCTCCTCTTGTCCTTTTTTCTCCCCTTTACCTCCAACCTCTCATCTGCACCTTATTGTTTGACTTGTGAATCACCAAGCTTTGTCCTCCTGGATGTGTTTCATGTTAGGGGTGGACCACAGGTTGAAATTAAAGCTCAAACAAAGCAGCTGCTGCACCGTATCAATAATCTAGACCTTTCCCTCACACCTCGATAGAAACCTGATTTTTGGCTCTGAAGGCGTGAGCGTATCTTTTCCATACCAGGTGTGTGCATAAGTGTCTATGTTTTGAGTATGCACGTCAGCATAGACAGGCTCTTTAATTGCCCTGAGGTTGTTCTGGCTCTTGTTCTGCTCCTGTGTTGTTGTTGTTTTTTCTGAAGCCCTATGTGTGAGATGAATTATTCAGCAACGTAATGGGTCTATATTTGTCGTTGTTTATCTTGCCTCAGTGCCCCCACCACCCCTTACTGCTGCCCCGGTGCCCCGTCTCACTGCCTTCACTTGTCTGCCTGGTTTTGTTTTTGGCGAGCGGGGCCTCTTAACCTGCAGTGGATGCTCTGCTTTAATGAACGAAGTGAAGTCATTTAGGGGGACGTAAAGTCCTGCTGCTGAGCTTGATTAATCAGGGAAAGTGTTTTCCTGTCACACCCTGGGCTGTCCTAAGCAGCTTCATGGCTGAGCTAGCAGGATCCCTCTCTGTTCTCACCTGAGAGGGATCTCTCAGCGTTGCCGTGGACTGAGCATCATGAGTATGATGATGATCGTACCTTAGGGACATTTTTGTTCATTTGGGAAGATTTTTTTCCTCTTTGTCCAGACAGACATGGTACATATTTAATGGTACACATTTTTGTAACAAAAACTCTCTCGTCATTAATTTTGAAATTCAAATTGTAACTTTTTTCTAAAGATGTGGATTACTCATTCAATCAATACATTTGCAGCGGTCTCTAGAAGGAATGAATGCTTTGCAGGCAGAACTCAGGGCACAAATACGCCCACAAACTCCTCTCTGCAGGGCCAAGTCTGCCACATTACAGCTGAGCTTCAGATGACTGAATGTAGGTTCTTAATTCCTGATATTTGGACATCTCGCCCCGGACTGGATAGCAGCAGCGCAACGCTACCACTGATAATACAAGCCTGGGGGTCTTTTGTCTTTGGGGCAGCAGTAGCTCAGGTGGTAGAGCGGGTTAACTCATGATCGGAGGGTCATGGGTTCGATTCCAGCTCCCGCCAGGGGTATCCTGCTGTTGTGTCCCTGGGCAAGACACTTCACCCAACTTGCCTGTGTAAGTGGTGGTCAGAGGGGCCGACGGCGCCAAATGGCAGCCTCACCTCTGTCAGACCTCCCCAGGGCGGCTGTGGCTACAAGTAGCTTACCATCACTAGCAGTGTGTGAATGTGAGAGTGTGTGAAAGCGTCTTTGGGTGTCTAGAAAAGTGCTATATAAGTTCAATGCATTATTATTATTATTATTCTGTCGTGATGTATAGTTGTTAATGCTAACAGTTAGCTTAAACTGGCCAAGACGTTCTCTGTTGTTTCCTTGATGTTTAAACAACAACAGCCTTCCCCGTTGTGAGTCAAGGTGGGTGAGTCATGCTAATTCACAGTGTGATGTAGATCTGTGAGGATTTTCAGATCCTAGTGTTTCACCGTCAGAAGCTGATGCAGGAGAAAGGTGTAGGAGACTATTTTCATGTTTAGTCTGCACGAAAAGCTCAGAGTAACTGATTATAATTAGAAAAAATGTTTAAAAAATATTTTTCAGTCAACCACACCTTTAGATAGATGCAACTGAAAAAAATACACCATGCTCTTGACTCATCAGAGGACAAAAACATCTTCATGTAAAAAGTTTATCTTTTTTCCTATTTTTCTGTTAAACGGCTTCAGACCTGTTCAAAAACATCAATCAATAATTTTCACCATTTTAACCCTTGAAATAACTGTTTGATTACTTGATATCATCACTGCAATTTATAAAAGAAACACGGGAATGAATTATTTAAGAAAAATAAGCATAGAAATAGTGGCCGAGGCATCCTTTATAAATCAGTCTTGGTTATGTAAAAACATATAGCTAAAATATTGACTTTGATGCATTATTAGTTTTGTGTAAAATGTAAAAACTTCTTGTGTCATTAAGAAAAAAAGTCATCCCCTTTAGATTTATTACTTTTTTAGATTTCTTTAACCCTGTAATTATTGCAATGTGTCTCATTATATTTCTCAGTTTATGTCTCCAGTAAAGTCAAAGAAGCATGATTCAAATATAGAATAGAAAAAAAATATAAGAATGAAACATGGCATATTCCTTCCTTAGACTAAATAAAATCCAAATAATTAAAACCTTTATGCTCTCCTTCAATCAACACCTAAATCATAAAGATGTGTTTTAAGGGAAGGTTTGATTATTTGCTGCACCAAAGTGAGCAAAAGCCTGATTACTTAGTTGTAGCCTGGACTTTGACATGTCTGAGAGAACCCGTGTGACTGCAGCAAGCGCTAGCTGTGTGTGTGAATGTGGGGGACTGAGTCAAATGATTTAAAAACTTTAAAAGTAAAATCTGAAATTAATCTGACAACAGACCGGAAGCTGACATAATCCAGCTGTTTGCTGCCGTATGTTCCCAGATCAGGCTGCGTCAGTGACACAAGCAAGAGCTGAAAAATCATCGTATTCCCCCAAAGAATCTGGAGAATTACAAACATAAATTCTCATTTAAAGACAACAAATTGCATTAACAAAATCACACGCATGACGGTGAGGAATGCAGACGCTTTGCTGCAAGACTAATTTTTACTGAGATGTTATTACTGCGAGGACTTTTATGAGTTATTTGTTTTTATTGTTTTATTAGTTTGTGTTTGCTCTCCTGATGCAAAGTCTCTCAAAGACATTATGGTTCACAGCAGATATGCAAAACCACTTCACTGAGAAAGATTTAAGGCTGCTGTTTTATGTTTTGCAGAGGAAAAAGACATGCAGGAGATAATTACAGTATTTAATTTCCTGACTGTGACTCAGTTCGAGCTCGGATTATTATCACTCTCACGCTGGAGTCGTTAACGTGAACTCATAAAAACAAAGGGTTGATTTTTATCCTGTCATTTCTGTAGGTTGAAAGCAGAGTTTTTGATCATCTGTGGGGTTTTTTTTCTTTTCCGCTTTAAAAAATGTAGAAATGCAGTCTGGAGAAGTCTGCCTCCTCTCAAAGCGAGGTTTTAATTTACAGAAGGAGGTCACAGCGGGGGGGGGGGGGGGGGGGGATAGCTGAGACAGAGCTCAGTGAAAATACTCAACATTAGAATATGAAAGTTTACAGATCCAACCAGCGTTTGGTCTCGGGGCTCCTGCTGTATCACCCATCTCACTGAACCCATCTACTTTTTGTCTCGTTCTCTCTAATCCCCGTCCGTCTCTCTCAGAATCTTTCATCTCGCTTCAGATCTCATCACAGCATCACTCGTTTCCCCAAACGTCTCTGTGTTTTTGTGGTGGACCGTGAAAAATGTTGTTCAGTCTTTGCCTGTTTGGTGTTTTATTTCTTTTTAGGAGTGATTTAAATCAGAAATCCTTTCTCATGTTTAACCTGACATAAAAATAACCTTTAGTACTACAGATCAGAGCATTTGCACTCGGCAGAATGTGTTTAACCTGTACGTGACCTCTTTGTCAGAGACGTTGCAGGTTAATCCTCGGCTGACACCATCCAGAGCCTCTAATCTGCTACAATTTCTGCTAAAGCACTGCACACAATTCTGATATTTCTCAATTATTTATTGTTGTCACTCTTTATTTTATTAGTCTTTTCATGCTTTACATCTTATAACATTCTCTATACTGCAAGAAGTTATTTTCAAGAAGGTTGAAAAGTTTGGTTTTTAGGCATTTTCTTATTTTTAGTCTAAAATAAGAAATATTCTCATCTGCAAAAACAACACAGCTTCAAATATGGTAAAGATTTTAAATCTGTTTTGATTAAAAGAGGTTGTTTACATAGAAATCTTAAAGATCAACTTTACTCATATTTTTAAAACATTTGCAGTAGAAATTAATGCCTTGTAAGTCACGGGGACAACAAGCTCAGATGCTCCTGTTTGAGGGCATAAAAGTCAGCTGAAGGAGAAAGTGGCAGCAGACGGCAGGATCTGGAGTCTCATTTCCTAATATTCAGACATCTCGCCTATGATTGGCTAACAACAAAGCGACTCTACCACTGATGTTCGCTTTGCAACGTTTTATCTCCACAAACAACACAAGCCTGAAGGAGTTCTGCCATGTGGTGGAGTTGCTAATGCTAACGGTTAGCTTCTATTAGCCGAGGCGTTCGCTGCTGTTTCCTGGACACTGAACAGCCTAACTGCCTTCCTCGTCGTGAGTCAAGATGAGTCCATGAACGTTCAGTGACAGTGTGAAATAGATCTGTCAAGCTTTTCTAAACCGAACATTTTTCTGTTAGAGGTAGCGGACTATTTTTTACATTCAGCCTGCATGTTAAACTCGGAGTGGACCATCATTTCCAAAAATATTAAGTAAAAAATTGTTTCTCAGAGATCCTGATCTTTACAAAGAAATGTAACTTTAGATTCTTTTACTAATGTAAATCATGTGTTTTCTTAAGTTTTTGATGAACATTTGTTTAAATTTTGGAAGCGCTGAACTCATTCAGATAAACTGTAGATTTCAGTTTTGTGTGTCAGTAAAACATAAAATACAAGTAAAATAAGATGGTCCGTATTTAGTAATACAAAACTTGACTTTTTAGAGCTTCGGTCCAGTAATCATTCAACTGTTCCTGAAATTTTCATTTTTATTCTGCGCTCCTTTTTTTTCCCCAAAATATTCCAAATCAAAGTAACAAATCTTCAATGACGAAGTTGCTTCCAGTATTCAAATTTTTACATTTTTAAAAAGATTTGTATTTTGAAAATGACAGTCCTTTGTGATATTCACAGGCCAGACGTCTGTAAGAATCAGAAATCAGCCCTTAAAACCAGGACCAGGATTTTCTGGTTTAGTGGAAAAATCCCAGCTGCTTCCTGTTTGATTTTAACACACCGATATTCAACTTTTAACAGAAAGCTAACAGACCCTGATTCTCTTTGGAATTTTGATGAACGCTGCAACAGAATTCACTTTTTGGTTTAACATGATTCAATTGGCCGTTTGAGCTTGTAGGATCTAATTTTCTTTGTCGCATCGATAATCTAAATAAGATAGAAGGTCTCCCTGCAGTCTTTGTTTGGCTTCCAGTTGGTATGCTTCTGCACGCTTTCCTTGTGCATGTATGAATTTTCTCTCCTCTTGCAGCTCAGAAACCTGCACAACACTTTAACTGGTGACTCGCTTGGCCTTAGGTAGGAGCGTGCATGTGGATGGTTGTTTATCGTTGGCCCTGTGATGGACTTATGACCTGTCAAGGGTGTTTCTCTCACTCAATAACTGCTGAAGATACACACCAGCGCTCTGAGACCCTGACAGAGTCAAGAGGATATAGAAAATAGATGGATGAATGGGAATAGTGAAATAAATTGTGTCGTAGTTTATTTTTGAGTTCCTTTTTGTTATTGAAACAGAATAGAGTTTACCACTGAATAATGTAACTTTTATCAAAAAATGCTTGAATTTGACATCATGAAACTGTTCAGAGTGATTAAACCTGGAAGGAAAAGAGGGAAAACCTCTCCTACTACATCACTCTGTAACAGCTGTTTCTGAGGCAGTTTGAATTCATCACTTCCTTAAGGGAGAGATGAATTCCTGCTGCTGCTCACACACGTACCCATACAGTAATTCATTGTGAGCAAAGAGGACAAATTTATAACCTCTCTTTTCTGAATGGATGACACCATATTGTCTCTGCTGTGCTTATTCTTTGTGGCAGATGTGCGCTGTCCTCCAGAGCTGAAGACACAAACTGCTGAAGAGGTGGTTTTGTGCTGCCCTAATGGGGATAGCATGTTTACTTGAGAGAATTAAGTCAGGATTTAGTTGCTCCTCTTTTTTTATGCAACATCTAATTTGATTTCCTGATGTCGGCATAGTGGCAGGTGCTGTAAATATGTCACTTAACATGTCGATTCAGTTCAGAGGGATAATCGCTTTTCCATTTCATCTCTAACAAGGGTGGAATAATCTGGACTTAATCTATAATAAGCAAATCCAATCACCGGAGCAAATGCCTGTTGTGATTTGAAGTGCTGCCAGACTTTGATCACCTCCACAGTAAATTGATTAGTAGTGATCTACTGGTCTCTTAAAACGCTGATCCTGGCAAAACGACTTCATGTATTTCTTTTAAGATGAGATTGTGGTCGAGCTCCATGAACACACCCACCTACTTACACACACACACACACACACACACACACACACACACACACACACACACACACACACACACACACACAGATGCAGAAGCAGAAGCTGCAGCAATGCTTTAACACTTCTAGTGCATCCTGGGTTGTGTTCAGCAGGATTAGCGTTTTTATTTTATTTATTCATTTTACATTTTCCTGACTTGCTCTGACCCCTGTAGGAAGAAAAAAAGCTGGAACTGAACAACTTACTGCGTCAAAGTTTATTTACGCAGCATTCGGGACAGTCCTGCATACCCCTCCTATTGTGGAGTTAAAGCCATTGATTTCAAACTGGTTTTAGTGGTTCTTGATTCAGAAACCTGAGCAGCTCCACATTAAACAGCACTTTATAACCCTCCTCTGGTCAGAAACTGCACTTAACAGTTTTGTGGGAGGTCGCTAGATTTACAACAAGAGTTGTTTACCTGTTTATTTTTTAACTTCTCGGTGGCCTATGGTAGAGTGTTCGCCCTGGGACTGAGAGGCCGGGGTTCAAATCCTGGTCGGGTCATACCAAAGACTTTAACAACGGGTCCCAATGCCTCCCGGCTTGACACTCAGCTTTAAGGGGGTGGATTGGGGAGTCAAACCACCAAATAGTTCCCGAGCGCTGCCACACCTGCAGCTCACCGCTCCCCACAGGGATGTGGAGATGAATTTCACCAGTGTGTGATGAATTAATGGGACTTTAACATTAACCTTACAGTGCCGGTAGCTCATTTAAATGCTAACAGTTAGCTTTTTCAGTTCACTGACCGTCAATTAAAAAACACATAAAAAGAAGAAGAAATGTGCCTTTTTGTTGGCAGCATGGCAGAGCCTGGATCTACAAGTAAGAGAGTAATGTCTCTGAAGGTGAAGCAAGGAGCTTTTGCCAGATCGAACATCGGCACGGCCTACTCTCATCTAAAAAAGTAGCAATTCAGTTCAATTCAATTTCTATTTATTCCTTTATAAGACACCTTCTACCACCTTAGCGGAGACCCAAGGTGCTGAACAGGACATAAAAACCAGAATAATAATAAAAACAACATAATAAAAGAAAAATTCGTAAAACTAAAATAGACAAATAAAAGCAACTAAAAGCTGCGATACACATGATAAAAATATAAAAGCCAGTGCCAATATTGGGGAAAGCTAGCCGATTAATCAATCAATCAATCAATCAATCAATCAATCAATACTTTATTAATCCCAGAGGGAAATCAGAGTTTCAGTACACACAGTTCAGAGATCAGACATACATGGGCAAGACACATGACAAGAATTGGTGACTGTGGTCATTCGCAACCCGAGATTAAAGTGGGTTTTAAGGCGTGATTTAAAATCCTGAAGAGAAGACTCTTGCTTCACTGTTGGGGAGCTCGTTCCTCAGTGTTGGGGCCATTGCTGAGAAGGCCCTGTCCCCCCTTGATCTTAGTTTAGAGCGGGGAACTTCCAGCAGCTCCTGCTCAGCAGAGCGCAGGGCACGAGCAGGAACACGCAAAGTAAAGCAAGTAAAGTTCTGCTTTTAGTTTATTTATTTATTTATTTATTAACTGCCAATATTCATACATTCATAATAACATGCTAAATATAACACCTTTTCTGACGACACCTGTATCTGCAAAGCTTGCGGCAGGGTTGCTTATGACAGTTGTTATTCTGCTTTCAACCAGTAGGTGGAGAAGTGAGAAACGTATTGAGTGTTGCTGTAAATTCAATGTTTAGGAGAGTTGTTGTAGGAAGATTTATTTTGGAATAAAGTTGATTTAAAGTTGCAATGTGTAGATTTTACCATTAATCTCTGGAAATATCTATTGAAATGTTGTTGGAAATGGATTCAAAGACGCCCAGTTGTAGAAAACATTTGGCAGCCTCGTAGAAATATATCCATAAAGATATGAATAAAAATACATTGGGGGGTAAGTCTCTTGGCAAAGCCATATTAGACGCCCTGTTCCCATCTACTGCCTGTGAGGACAAAATGCTTTACACTACAGTGTATCATTCATCCATTCATCCACTGATGGTGATGAGCTACTATGTAGCCACAGCTGCCCTGGGGCACACTGACGGGGGGAGGCTGCCGAGCATGAGCGCCACCGGTTCCTCCGACCACCGCCAGCAGGCAAGGTAGGTTAAGTGTCTTGCCCAAGGACACAATAGCAGAGTTTTCTGTCCGGAGCCGGATCAAACCTGCAACCTTCCGATTACTGGACAACCCGCTCAACCTGTTGAGCTACTGCTGCCCCAGACCTCTTCACTTGTTGCCAGTGATGAAAGGGAAAGTCTGATGAGCTTGTCGTTTTGCTGGAGGTTGCGCTCCCAGGGATTTTTGACCCTAATGGCCATCTGTTGGTACTCAAACACAAAAATACTGCTTGCTTGCAGTGATTTAGGTACGTACTGCCCCCTATCGCCAGGGAACATAAACACCAGCGTCCCTTTAATCTACTTTGGTTTTGACTTCGCTAAAACGAACCTCTAGTTTGATTAGAAATAAACTATTTAGATTATTACCTCGAGGTTAAATCGTTCCTTTTTATGCCACATTATTCAAAGCAAATCTTTAGCAAAAACGGTTGTAATTTTTTGCTCAGTTTAGTCTGTTAAATTTGGACATTTATTTACCTTGAGCAGTTCTTTGAATCCGTGAACTTTATCTCTGCTCTGTATTTTATTAATTTAATTTGTCGGCTTGGCTTCTCGTGGTTTTGTGGGTTTTATCAGCGGAGAGGCTCTGCTGAACCAGAGGAAGCTCGACAAAGACGGCGCAGCATAAAGAGTTGTGAAGCCTTTTCAAAGCCGAACACTCGCCTTTGAGAAAATTAGTAGTTTTGAGTTAAAGTTCAGCAGATGTTAACATCTCTTTCTCCTTGCTGTCAGTCTTTACTCCACTCTGATCATATTTTGAACGACAAAAGGAGGAACGAAAGAGACGGAAGCGGTTTGATTTATGCTTTAGGGCCTTGAGGCATTCAGAGCTCTGGTTTTAAGGTCATTAGCAACAAATGAATTGAGGCAGACTTTGATATTCTTATGTTTTCACCTGCTTTTCTTTAAAACTTGCATTGACCTTTTTTTTAACCACAGATTCTCATATGTTTTGATTTCTTTTATTGCGTTGAGTGTGCCCTGGTTTCCTCATGTTCTCTCTCTCTGCACAAGTGCCAAATGTCACATCTTAGAGGCTCGCTGAAATCGATTCTGGGTTAAAGCTTTTAAAGCAGCCTGGCTTTTTATGAACTAAAGACAGGCCAATTGATGCTGAGGAGGAGCTTTTATGTTTTATTTTTTTATTTGATGATTTCATTTATTCAACCCTGTCGGGCACCTGTTAAATTATGGATTGGTTTACAGTGGCACTGCTGTTGCTGCCAGGCGAGAGTGACAGATTTGGACAAGTTGACAGGAAAGTGACACAGGACCAGAGGGGACTGAGGGCGTTTGTTCTTAGAAATGTTCAGTTTTACGTTGCCTTTTTAAAAAAAAGCACATCTTTTATTCATGTTCAGTTGCCTGGGTGTCAAGAGTTTTGTCAAGCCTCTCGTTGTTCTGTTAACCTCGTCTCTGTAAAACATCCTGTCGCTGTTTCTTCTGTTAAACATCCCTTACAGGCCACAGGGAGCAGGGAGGAGACGTGATAAAAAGACTGTAGGATAGGAAAACGTCTTTATTCCAGGTCTTGCCTAAATTTATATATACTGTATAAATATATGTATATGTTTACAACAAAGCTAGATATTAAAAGCTCACAGAATGAGAGGAAGCGCATGGTGGATGGGGAGGTCCAGCTGTGTGGAGAACAGGACGGTGAGCCGTCAGTCATCTGCAGCTGAAGGAGCCGTCTAGAGAGGTTTATTTTTACGTGCATCAGTCTGGGTCTGTCTGATGGCACCTTTGTGTTGGAGGACAGATGTTGTCCCAGTGTGACCATCTCTCGTGACTGTCAGTGTGCATGCACGAGCACAAACACACATGTCACACACACACACACACACACACACACACACACTAAGCTCTGTTTTCATTTATGTGTGGCATTACACTAGATTTTAATGAGCTAGCTGAGAAACTCAGCATGTTTGGAAATACACACACACACACACACACATATGTATATATATATATATATATATATATATATATATATATATATATATAGATACACGCACCGTATTTTCCGGACTATAGAGCGCACCTCAATATAAGCCACACCGGGCTAAAAGCCTCAGATATCTATTGAATTGAAAACGTAGTTTAACTGAACGTAACTGAACTGATCAGTACCAAACAAAACAGAAAAGTTATTGATTAGTTTATTCATCGTCCTCCTGCGCACTGAAACCACTGAAGTCATCTTCTTCAGTGTCGGAGTTGAACTGCAGCCTCAGAAGGGCTTCGTCACATACCTTTTCTGTGGCGGTGTCAGTGTCGCTCTCCGTGTTGCTGTCATCATCCCGGGGTGAAGCGGGGAAAACAAGCAGCGTCGTTTTACTGTGAAAAAAATCCTCCTGGGCGCTTTCCGTAGCACTCCTTTAACCATTCCTTCGCTAGACTTTCCAGCATTCATTCTTTCTGGTTGACTAAAGCTGCACCTCATTATAAGCCGCATGGTTCAAAGTGTGGGAAAAAGTAGCGGCTTAAAGTCCAGAAAATACGGTATATATATATACATATATATATATATATATATATATATATATATATATATATATATATATATATATATTTACATCCATCCATCTTCTGAACCCGCTTTGTCCACGCAAGGTCGCACGTGCGGGGGGTGGGGGGTGGGGGGGTGGGGGGGGGGGGGTGGGGGGGGGGGGTTGGTGCCTATCTCCAACGGGCAATCAGGCGGGGTACACCCTGGACAGAGAGCCAGTCCATCGCAGGGCAACACAGAGACACACAAGACAAACACCATGCACACACACACTCACACCTAAGGACAATTTAGACCAGGGATGTCAAATATGCGGCCCGCGGGCCGGATCCGGCCCGCAAGCGGGTTAAATCCGGCCCGCAAGATGGTTGTGTAAACTTTATTTTCATACTTTACAATGTAGAGTGAAAATAAACTTATCTTTGTGAGCAAGTTTTCTCTGTAATGAGTATAAATAAAACAAAGATGCGCTCAAGGCTCACACAAGAACTTGAATCACATCCTGAAGTTGGCCGCCACTCAGGATGTGACTTCTGATATTGATGTGCTGGTGAAAGCTAAAAGATGTAAAGTAAGTGCTGCATAAAACTGATCTTGCCATGTGATCTGTAAGCTCTTTGAATCACTAAGGAATGTTTATTTATTTATTGATTTTTTATTTTTTTCAAATTTTCAAGTACACTTCAGGTGTTGTACTTGAACTATTTTGGATACACTGTCCTCAGGCTCCAGCCTTGTTTTATATTGATCGTATTAAAACAAAGAAAACAATCTGAAGTTGTTTTTAATTTACCGGTCCGGCCTACTTGGGACTAGATTTCTCGCAATGTGGCCCCTGAGCTAAAATGAATTTGACACCCGTGGTTTAGACAGACCAATCAACCTAACAGTCATGTTTTTGGACTGTGGGAGGAAGCCGGAGTACCCGGAGAGAAATCACGCATGCACAGGGAGAACACGCAAACTCCATGCAGAAAGATCCCAGACTGGATATCGAATCCATGACCTTCTAGCTGCAAGGCAACAGCTCTAACCACTGCGCCACTGTGCATATTTATATGTACTGTAGGTTTAATTTGTAGAATTATCACATTTTCAAAGAGAAGCATAGATGAACTGACCTTTAAAATGACTTTAATATGTAAAAAATGCAAAATAACATTTTAGCTCACCAAAATAAAATGATGGTGTTGTTTTGAATCCCATTAATTATGTGTGGAACATTTGACCCATGCTTGAATAGAAGGTGAAAATCTGGTTCTATTGGTTGGGGGGGGGGGGGGGGGATTCCCTTTTTTGTACGATTATATTAAATGATAAAAAAAATATCTAAATTGAGCCTTGTTGAGTCCTAATAACAAAACTCAAGAACTTTGTATTGTATTCTTCGCAGGTTGGCTCTTTACGTATACGAGTACCTGCTGCATGTGGGAGCACAGAAGTCAGCACAGACCTTCCTCTCGGAGGTAAGTGTTAAAACTTTACACCAGATTTTGTGTGTGTGTGTGTGTGTGTGTGTGTGTGTGTGTGTGTGTGTGTGTGTGTGTGTGTGTGTGTGTGTGTGTGTGTGTGTGTGTGTGTGTGTGTGTGTGTGTGTGTGTGTGTGTGTGTGTGTGTGTGAGTTGTGAGAAGTTACAGGTCTTTATGTGTTGTCTTGTGCAGTAAGTCCAGTAAGCGTAGCAGCTAATTGAACAGTTTTGGCCTTGGCCCTGAGTCCACAGGTTACTGCAGCAGAGAGGCGTTTTAACATCAGTTCTGCATTTAGTCAGACCTGAACTGGAACACAACAGCAGTTACAGTGCTCAGTTTTGTTCTGCTTCATCTTTTGTGGTCCCGCTGCTGCTTATTTTTCTCTCCTCCACACTTTAATTCTGCAGGGTAAAAAAGGTGGCGAGGTGAAACCGAGGCCACTCGATTACTGTACTTCGGAGTAAATTATAGCAAATTACAACATAGAAGACGGCAGCTTGAGGCTTGTTGTATTTCAGCCAGATGAAGAGAGAAAAGGGTGGAAAAGGTTACCTCATCAGCTGGCACTGATTCTCATCACTCTGTCTTTGTGTTTGTGCACACGTACACCTCTCTGTTTGTGTGAAACTCCTTCCTGGTCGCTGTATCGCTTACTCTGGTTCACAGATCCAAGAGATGAAAAGGATAGGGGGTGTCACATTCAAGTGTGGGAATGCATCAGCTACAAATGCAACACGTATATACACAGTCACTATACAGCTCACACACACACACACACACACACACACGCGCACACACTAGGAAGACATTTACCTTCTGTGCAGCTCTGTCTGAAGTAGTGAGATGGAGCGAAACGTGTCTTTCTAAGCCTATTTTTCACTTTTATCATCCAAATCAGTTTACAGTCTATCCTCAGGCTCAAGAAACCACAATGGCATTCACAAACCAGATCACAATACCTGCACGTAAATACCATATCACCGACAGAGCAGAGGTCAAAATGGAATCAGATAATCCTGTAGCGTGGTGAAGGTAAATGAGACAACCTCAGAGGAATTCAGACCACAAGAAGGCACAATATGTAGGCACAGTCAGTGTTTTTCTTTTTCCGTTGCTCCTCAATAGAAAAAAGTCTAAAACAATGTCCTCACCTAACTGTCTGAAGAAAAGAGGCATGGCATGCTCATTCTGAAATGTTCTTGCACCATCTGTGCTATTGTGAGAAATAAAACCCTCTTTTTCATGTTGCCAATAATAATTATCTATGTTTCAAATGATCAGATGAGTTTACAACTGCTCAAAGTACGCAGGACAAACAGGCAGTTCCTGAGACGGATGTCTCTCAGAAAACAACAAAAAAAACTTCAAAGCGTAACATTCCATCGTCTGATTCTGAACTGAGGTCAGGACAATCTGATTAAAACTGCAAGGATTCAGTTTTTCCTGTTATTTTAGAGCTTGTTCATTCACGAGCAGGTGGTACAATACTTCTGTTCTTTTACTCCTCATTGGAAAAAAATGACTACAATCAGGACAAACGTAGTCTGATGAGGCCGTCAGCCTTCTTGGTAGTTTGTTCATGTAACATGTGCTCATCTGTGGTCTGATAAAGTTGACATCAAGAATGAAATTATTTGACCCAAATTCCAGGAAATCTAATTTTTTATTTAGAAATGTGTGTGAAATCGTCTCTTGACAAAATCAGTTTCTATTTGAATCAGTGTGGAAATGGGTGGATGGATGGCCCTCTTCACTGATTTTACAGCTTCACTCTTTGTTTTTAAAGTTTAAAATAGTCTAACTCCATCCGACTCAAAGAGCGGGTTCACTGAGAAACTTTTTTTTTTTACCTATTTTTGAAATATGATCGGTCAATCTGAGTTTAACATGCAGGCTGAACGCGAAAATAGTCTTCTACCTCTATTTCCTGCATTAGCCGATAGAAAATAAAAGGGGAAATGCTCGGATTAGAAAAAGCCAAACAGCTCATTAGTGTTGCAGAGTGAAAGAGTCATGTTGCTGTTAGCAACAGGTTGAATCAGTCCGCTGTAGTGAATGGTTGAATGCTACGCTAATCACTTTGCTAGATTATCCCTTTTTGTTCCCTTCCTCTTCCACAGATAGCTTGATGTTTACAGACATTAACTGCAGGTTGCAGGTCTGTGATATTGCAGGTTGAGTTAGCATTCAAGCTAGGTTGGTGTGCTCACAGACATCATGGGTGTTTCTCCATTTCAAGGCTCCTGGCCATGCGAGGTGATGTCTTGTGAGGCAGGAGCCTTGCTTACGAGGACACATTCCTTCTTTGGTCAAAGAAAACGGTTAAATGGAACTTGCATCACGTGACCGCGGCTTCCACGGCGGTCACATAACATCACATGACACGAGAGATAACGTTATATTTTATACGTATAAGTTTCAATATGAATATATAACCCTTTTACTTTTTAAATTGTGTATATATTTGTTAAATTAAATAAATACATGCTATTTACCATTTTAAGCAGCTTAAATGTGAGTTCGGCACAGTTCGGCAGTGGGATCTATGCCGTGGTAAACATGTTACTTGCATGATTTTTGACCTCAGTGATCAGCTATTATGCTTCCTACAATAAACATCACTAAAACTCACCAACATGGAAGAATAAACCTGGCTCACACAGCAGGAAAATAATTCCTTAAACATCTCATCTTTTTCAAATCTTCAACAGGACCTGGTTTTTCAGTCTTGATTTGTCAAATTCCAGAATTTATCAAAGCGATGTGTAATAGTTTATAATTCAGGTCACATGACAAACCTGCTGATTTCATGCACATCACAATGCTTCGTCACTTTACTGAGAATATGCTTAGGAAGGAATGATGGAAGGAAAAGGGACGGAGAAATCTTGCTGCTGCTAAAACAAATCATAGGTTAGAAATAAAAAAGGTGGAAAGAAGTAAAAAGTGAAACTCTGAGGGAGCAGTAGTGCAGTCTGAAGCAGATTGAAGTTGGTTGTTCGGAGGCCTGATTAGGCACCTCAGGCTGGCATATGCCTCTGACCTCATACTCAGGAAAACACACATGTTCAAATCTGTGTGACGACATGGTCTGAGGTGCAGACAGAACCACTTATCCACTTGTGAATCCGAGAGAACCATAACACAATTACCTAATGGCACATCTTATAGGATTTCCCTCACATCCTCTTCAGCCTTCTAAAGCGTGTAATTCAGACATCAGGCATGTTTTATGTGCTGCCAGTTTCTGATGCAGCTGTCTGTCTCTCTCACTCTCTCTGTCTCTGTCTGTCTCTGTCTGTCTGTCTGTCAAGATCCGATGGGAGAAGAACATCACATTAGGAGAACCTCCGGGGTTCCTTCACTCGTGGTGGTGGTGAGTTAACTTCCTGCCTAATGACTGCAGATGCTGATGCTGTTTCAATTCAACCTTTTGACTGCGTCTTCATCATTATCCCGCGTAGACAAGCTTGTGTGATGTTTGACGTGAAAGCTGATTTGTGGTGTCACTTCCTGTGTGTTGCAGTGTCTTCTGGGATCTTTACTGTGCAGCTCCAGAGAGGAGAGACACATGTGAACACTCCAGTGAGGCCAAGGCTTTCCACGACTACGTGAGTCTGGATAAATTTAATCTAGATAGTATCTCCATCCGCACTATTGTGAGTTTTCTAGCAGAGAAGTCTTCATAAAGATAAACGTAATGATGGACAGAAGGACGTCGGTCACACTTTATGCATATCCTGCTAAACATCTTTCTCCTCCTGAAGAACAAAAACTAATATAATAGTTTGAAAAATGCATTAAAGTCCAACAAAAAGTAAGTTCTGTTTACAAAAAGTTTATTCCTTGGAATTTAATGTTTTTTTACGTGAAACTCAAAACATTTGAATATGGCGCAAAAGTCCATTTATTTCAGTAATTCAACGTAGACTGTGAGACCTTCTAAAGGCTCAGGAAGCCTTTGCAGGTGTTTTGGACTAATTAGCTGATTAGAGTGTGACACTTTGAGCCCAGAACCCTTTTACAATGTTTCAATTGTCTTGAGATTTGAATTTGGGGCATTCATAAGCTGTAATTGTGTGTAATCATCGCAATTAGTACAAATACAGGATTGAAATATCTTGCTTTGCATGAAATGAGTCTATCTCATGTAAAACCCCTACTTGACACTTGAAGAATCCATCATGGTCTATGGGGGTGATTAAAACCAGCGGCAGCGTGGAAATTCACAGGTGCGTCCCAGAAGCAGCACATCACGCTGCTAAATTTAGGATTGGGTTCTATTTTTGCCACAAGCCACTTCTGGGAAACGTAAATTTCCGCAATTAAACATAGGACTAGACAAGAAATCACACACGGTTTCAGTGCGATGCGATTTCATATCCATGTAGATTGTGTCAACACGTGACCTAACGACTTACTTACTCGTGGCATCGTTCCAGAAGTGCAGCCGTGTATTTTTATGGCTTTAATTCTGACAGTGAAGAGGAACAACATCAGAAATGACATCAAACAGTGATATACTTTTTTTTTTTTTTTGGTTTATTGTCGGATGGCATCAGGATGGCATAAACAAACCATGAACTTTAAAGTCTCGAGGGATTTTGTGATCTCGCGAGTCAAGCTCAGCGGATGAGATTCTCCCTGTGTGTACTGGCTCGCAGCGAAGCTCACGAGGAAACTGTTCCGCTGCCGTTCCGCACCGCTGATGCCTCCAGTGGGAAGTAGGGGTTTGTTTCAACTTCTAAGTGAAATTAGTGACATAAATGAACTGTTGCACCATATCTTAATTTTTAAAGTTTCTCCTGTATGTCAAATGAAGTTCAAATGAATGTTGTTGTTGGTTTTTTTTACTCGACTCTAAACCTGATTCACCTAGAGTCCATTCATGAAACAGCTAAAGCACATTACTCTGAACTGGACTACAAACAAAATCATCACTTACACTGTTTGGTGTTTATGTGGCTTTAAGTTATTTATTGTTCTGGTGCTGCATGTTGCATCATGGGTAATTTAGTCATGTGCCAAGCAGTAAATGGAACAGGGTGAGTGGTTTCTGAGCAGGGGAAGTTAAAATGAACGGGTGGCTAAGAGGGAGGAAGTGTTTCACTCCTCCGCGGGAGTTTGAAGCTGCATGTTTGTGTGTGTTTGAGGGGCAGCGAGGGTCTCCTCTCACTTGCTTTTTATGTTGTTGTTTTCTCTCCGTAGTCATCTGACTCATCAGATTTGTTTGCTGAGGTTAATTGTGATGTATTGATGGAAGTGCAAAGGTCAGGGGTTTCTGCCTACCCCAGCAGGATCTCCTCTCTGTCCGTGGCTCTGCTTCCCTTTAAGCTGCAGTCCTGAACATTTGGCTCAGGCTCTCATCTCTTTTATCTTCTTTTGGTTAGGTAGGTGTGTGTGTGTGTGTGTGCGTGTGTGTGCGTGCATGCGCGTGCGCACGCAGGTGATGCTGCTGGCGATGATGATCGAGGTGATGAATAGGCACTCCTAGAACGAGGCGGCGGTGTGATGATGTCATCCTGGCTCAGAATGGGACTTAGAGGGCAGCATAACCTCAGGTCTGTGGGATAAACAACCTGGAAAGGAGGGTAAAAAAATGCGTTGGAGAGCGATAAATAGAAGGAGTGAAGAAGAGAAAAAGACCAAACACACATCATTTAAGCCAATGGTATTTATTTACCCTAAAGTTAATTAAAAATGCCATTTGGAGTATTTTATTTGTACATTTCCAACCAGAATCTAAACAGAAGATTCTAATTAGTACAGTGGTAATTAGACCAAGGTCACTTCCAATCACAGGTGCTATGCTCAAACGTGCCCCTCGGCTAAATCAGACACAGCTGCTGTTGATGTCATTTAGAAAAAAACCTTAATGTGATGCTTTTCATCCTCCTGACTTTGAGACGGATATATATATATAGATAAATGTCTAGATTTATCCCAGCATCATCGTGTTTGCCACTTTCCTTCGAAAAAAGACAAGATTGTGACCCCTTGCACACTCATCCAGATGTGCCGAAGACCATTTATATTTATGGGGTTTTGCCCAGTACTGGTTAAGAGAATATTTGGCAGTTTTGGCTTGCTATTAACACCCCCTCGTGTCCGTTTACAAGAACCAAAAATGAAACGTATCTCCTTGCTGTCTTTTAACCTTAATCTAACAGCTGAAATGTCTCCTCAGCCTTCATTAGTGTCTACAGGAGCGGTTCATCACTAAACTAAACTAATCAGCTGTGTTCATGTTCTAAAACATGCAGGAAACGTGCTGGAAGCAGACTGCAGAGCCATGCATTTCAGCTCCATTTCCACAGGGGGCGGCAAGCTAGTCTGAAGTTGCAAGTGCAATATCATTGCCACACAGTGTGGTGGGGGCTGAGTGACTTTTCATTAGCCTTGTAAACGACGGTGGCACAGGAGTTAAATGCTCGCCCCGTAATCGGAAGGTTGCAGGTCCGAGCCCTGCTCAGTCTGTTGCTGTTGTTGTGTCCTTGGGCAAGACACTGAACCCACGTTGCCTGCTGGTGGTGGTCGGAGGGACCGGTGGCGCCAGTGCTCGGCAGCCTCGCCTCTGTCAGTGCGCTCTAGGGCAGCTGTGGCTACATTGTAGCTCACCCCCACCAGTGTGTGAATGTGTGTGTGGATGGGCGAATGATTGTGTTGTAAAGCGCCTTGGGGGGTTTCAAGAACTCTAGAAGGCGCTATATCAAATACAGGCCATTTAACATAAAGGGTCATTTTAACCCATACTGGCTCAAGAAAATGATTTAAAAAAAGAAAATTTTGCAAAGTATCTCTTTAATGCAGAATTCAAAGACATTAGTGCATTAATCCAATGTTAACATAAAGATACTAAAGACTGACAGAAAGGGGTTGGGGGGGGTTATTGATTTCCATCTTTAGACGAGGCTTTACAGGCATCATCAGAAAGGCAGTTTACAGTTCGGTTAAGTGCTTTGTAAATTGTGTACTCAATACTAAATGAGCAGTTTCCATTTGCCTGGAGCAGTTGGAGTCATAAAAACAAGTTATTTTTAAATTCTTGGCACGGAGAAGGCTTTATTGGAAACAAAAACTCAACAGAAGTCGTCTCTGTCTTTGAGGACTGAGATACAAGTCCACACAGGTCTGTCCTGAATGAACGGGAGACGACCTATAAGACCATTCAAGACATTTACGCTGCATTCCTGATCAGTTTTCTCAGTTTGATGTGTCAGTGTTAATTCTGAGTTGTGGATTTGCAGACATCACTGTAAGAAAATATCTGTGTGGTTTATTGTTGTTTGGAGGTCAGACGGGTGCAGCGGTGCAGAAAGGGTGAGGACTTTAGGGGCTGGGCGCTCTCTAAACTGAGAGAAAAGCATCAGATTTCAGGAGATTACCAGAGTCTGATGGTTAAACTGGAGACGCTGTGCATCCTACAGATAAGAATATTGTGTAACTGACGCTAAGAGTTGATAAAAGGAGTGGTTGTTGTTCACTACGAGTGGAGATCTGTTAAAGTGACAGCTACACTTTTAATTGTCTACATATAACATTTAGACTGAGGCAACTGATGGCAAATTAATCATTTTTAAGGAAGATACGTCATTTGTTTTGGTGTTTTAAAAATAAATTACAGAGAAAAATGACATGTTGTGCATTTTAAGCTTCATTTAGTGGAAAAACATTATTTCTTTCCTAATTTTAAAACAACTAAATAGATTAGATATTAGAGAGATGTGGAAAAGTCTTGAGCCACTCCTCATCTAATAGTTCTTACTCCACAGAAGCCAGGCTTCTTGTAATCTTCTAAAGTGGTATTGATCAACATTTTTTCAGACTTTCTTCTGCCTAATTTATGCTTTAAATTTATCAAAGCCCATTCTGCTAACTGCTAGCTGAACTGTTAAAACTGCCAAAAAAAATTGTGCCTCAAAAGCACCCTGCTGCTGCAAACCTGGAGCTTTAAAGATGAGTAGAGAGAGCGACAGATGGATGAAGCCAGAACAAGCAGACATGAAATGTGCTGCAGACAGGCATCCGTGTCACAGGGAGGAGGAATTGGTATCACTGGGTGGTATCGCTGTGGGGGGAAACCGACGCATCGCGGTTGGAGAAGAGTCTTTGATAAGGTCGTCCCTCTTTCCTGCAGGATCTTATATTTGTAGTCTGACAGCTGCACACAGATTCTGTCATTAATGTGATGATTAAAGATACACCAAGCATCGTTTTTCATTCACATGCAGATATGCTTTGTTTTCTGTGTGAGGTTAAAGGTCAATGGTTTATTGATTATTTACTTCTGTATGTCATTTAAAAAAAGGAGGAGCTAAAACTCATCATGGTCAGTAGTCTTTGATGGTAGAAATAGTGCTAAAAACTCTTTTGGTGCTTATTGTCAATCTTCTGCTTATAATGATGGATTGTTACTGGTTTATTTCCTTCAACAACTCTTAGAAACCCACATAAACTTACATTTTGCTCTTAAACATGTTTCAAGATGAATTAACCAATATGTGTTCCACCTGCAGACTGCAGGTTTTGTGTGACTGTGCAGCTGTGGAACTTGATTCCTTCGATTTCCAACCAATCAAAGGTCAACTGTTTTTAAAGATTTTTGCTGTATTTAGCTAAAGCTACATGATGTATTTTGAATAAAGCTGTTCTTTCTACTTGAGGAAACAGAGCAGGATGCACAGATGGGATCATTTCAATCATTTAAAGCCATACTATGCAACTTTTTCGTATTTTTAAATCATTTTCTTAAGCCAGTATGTGTTAAATGACCCATTACAGGGTTAATGAAATGTCATTCAGACCCCCACCGCCCTCTGTAGCCAGAATATCGCACTTGCAACTTCAGAGTGGCGGGTCGCCACCTTGTTGCACTTAGAAAAAGTGGAGCTGTCATGCCAGCACTGCAGTCTTCTTCCAGCACGTTTCCTGATTGTTTTAGATCATGAACTCTGCTGATGTGTTTGATTAAGTGATGGACTGCGCCTGTAGAAACTAATGAAGGCTGGGGAGATGTTTCAGCAGTTAGATGAAGGTGTTAAACAGTCACATGCACAGCGAGGAGATAAGTATCACTTTTGATTCTACTAAACGGACACTGGGACGTGCTAAAAGCCAAAACTGCCACTAGAAAAATCGATGATTCAAACTAGCAAAATCTAAGCTCTCTAACACTGAGCTTTTCACAAACTTTTTAGGAAATGATGAATTTTGCTAATTGTTCCGTTGCTATGAACTAGTTTTTCTTTTAATATCAGAAAGATTTTCATTTAATCACATGATAAAGAAGGGACTTTGTAATGAAACGAAGAGAAAGCATGGTTTTTATTGTAGTTTGTGTTCTGTGTGCATGCAAAGGCTTGAATCAAATTAAGCATTTCAGTAGGAAATGAGCGGATTCCAGCCAGGAGAGAAACATGTGGGGGTTTTGGGAGAGACACCCTGCACCCTGTTTCCAGGGAAACTGCAGCCCAAACTCTCCTGCGCTCTCTGTCTCTGTCCACATCTCTC
The DNA here is from genome assembly GCF_043380555.1 of Nothobranchius furzeri. Classification (NCBI taxonomy): domain Eukaryota; kingdom Metazoa; phylum Chordata; class Actinopteri; order Cyprinodontiformes; family Nothobranchiidae; genus Nothobranchius; species Nothobranchius furzeri. Next base: position 44,219,627 of record NC_091757.1, read on the forward strand.
TCTCTTTTTTTGTTCCCTCGCTCCCATGTTTCTCCTCAGCAGTGTCGAGGAGGAGGGAGATGTGGAGGTGACTCACTGTAACATCATTGCCATGGCAATGAAGAGCGAGCTGAGCGAGGAGGGAGACGGGGGAGACAATGATTGGGAATTTTCACAGAATGTGTAGAGATGGAAAAAGTCACGATTTCCAACAATTATTTAGTTTACATTAACAGACAAAAAGATTTCTGTGTTAAATCTCCCAAATTGAAGTGTCTCTTTAAAAAAAATCCCTAAGATCTCACGTTTATCCCTCCTCTCTCTCCGTCCTGTCTCGTTCACATCAGCAGTTTCTTTCCCCTCTTCTCTGCCCCGTTCCTTATCCATCCACATTATCCGTCTTATGTCTTGCTCTTTTGTTGGCCTGTTGCACGCTACCCTCTGCTCTCAGAGGAGTGTGTTTTCCACTGTTGGATTACGCTGAGTCATGTCAAACGCATGTTTAAACATGCCAAGGTAGAGTGTTTATGTGATGTTGACCTACGGACGCTTTGCTGCTGTGCGGTTGGCTGAGATGAAGTCATGGTGCAGAGTGGAGATGAGAGAGGTTACATCAGGACAAGAAAGGCACAAAAGATGTGCAGATTCTGTTCTAATTTGACTGTTTTATCACTGATTATGAAAGGACAGGAGCTTAGTTAGTAAAGGTGCTCGTGAAATCTGTGCAGCTCCAAGCTTATTATATTTTCACTCAAAGTGAAGCCACGGCTGGTCATTTTTTTAAATGTGATCTTATTAGAAGCTGGAATATGTTATTTCAGCTCTGAATCAGACAAACTGAGACTTTTTATTTGCTCCACATTTTCTTTCCTCCCTTCACATGGGTTAAAGACCCACTCAAAAGGATGGTCTTTAAAACTGTTTTTGCGAATCTACAGAACAAGCCAGGGTTAGAACGCAAACACGGTCATGGAACGCTCCCTCCTCCCCTCGGGTATCTTTCCTGAGATGTTTCTGCTGGAACCGGGAAACCCACACTGCCAGAGAAAATGCGATAGTGCTAAACACCAGTCACCGTTTTCTAAGTCCAAACGTCTTCTTGGACTCTGGTAGTTTGTCCTAAAGTTGAAGCGGTAGCAGCCAGCTGTTTTTATTGAGCAGAGAACCTCTCACACCGGTGGTGTTCTGTTGCAAAATAAGTGATTGTGTAATGAGTGGAGGACCGGGAGAAGGTTTGGCGAGACCAACAACACGACGGTCCAATACCTGAAAAACGTGTTATTGGTGGAGGTTTTTAGACTAATGCAAGAGAACCACTTTATTAATTGATTAATAACTTTATTTATTATCTCCAAAACATATTTGTAGCTATACTAAATTAGAAGTTTTTAAGCTAACTTTTGTTCCAAATTTGCTATTGCAGCTTTAAGTGTTTTAGTGAGCTCTATACCAGGTAGATTCCCCTTTATTTATGACAGTGTGCAATAGGATGTTGAAGAGTTAGGATATGTTGTACTGTAGTCAGGGTGGTGTACCAGTGTCCTGGGTGCAGCATTTGTTTGTCAGAATAATTATTTTCCAACATCAAACATTTCCAAATTATGTAATCCGCCAAAAACTGACTTTTAGCTAATTATTTAAGCTGACTTCTGTAACAACAACCTTTTGTGTTTGAATGAAGTCTGATTTATACTTCTCTGTCTGCATGGGTATGAAGACACAAACACCATTATGCATCGACGCAAGGTCCCGCAGAAGGGTACGGAGACATGCCCAGTTTTCTAGCTGTCCATCAAAGTGACAGTACACAAGCCTGGGATTGGTCAGGACGCTGCTTCCTTTAAAATTTTCTACAGCACTGCTATTGCCCCCCTCAAAAAAAATAAAATGAGTGCCAAAGACAGCTAGCAGCAGACACAGAGCAGACTGAATGATAAGCATTTATACACCTGTGACTTTAGGGGTACTAAGATACGCAGAAAACCTTTTATTCGTGGATGGAAATTTCAGGAAACGTGCGTTTAGAGG